>NC_059453.1:4612500-4840000 GCF_905237065.1 Salmo salar
CCTCCCAGCTGGAGAGGTTTATGTGGTGTTTAGAGGTTAGTCTATAGGTTCTCCTCCCAGCTGGAGAGGTTTATGTGGTGTTTAGAGGTTAGTCTATAGGTTGTCCTCCCAGCTGGAGAGGTTTATGTGGTGTTTAGAGGTTAGTCTATAGGTTCTCCTCCCAGCTGGAGAGGTTTATGTGGTGTGTAGAGGTTAGTCTATAGGTTCTCCTCCCAGCTGGAGAGGTTTATGTGGTGTGTAGAGGTTAGTCTATAGGTTCTCCTCCCAGCTGGAGAGGTTTATGTGGTGTTTAGAGGTTAGTCTATAGGTTGTCCTCCCAGCTGGAGAGGTTTATGTGGTGTGTAGAGGTTAGTCTATAGGTTCTCCTCCCAGCTGGAGAGGTTTATGTGGTGTGTAGAGGTTAGTCTATAGGTTATCCTCCCAGCTGGAGAGGTTTATGTGGTGTTTAGAGGTTAGTCTATAGGTTGTCCTCCCAGCTGGAGAGGTTTATGTGGTGTTTAGAGGTTAGTCTATAGGTTCTCCTCCCAGCTGGAGAGGTTTATGTGGTGTTTAGAGGTTAGTCTATAGGTTCTCCTCCCAGCTGGAGAGGTTTATGTGGTGTTTAGAGGTTAGTCTATAGGTTGTCCTCCCAGCTGGAGAGGTTTATGTGGTGTTTAGAGGTTAGTCTATAGGTTGTCCTCCCAGCTGGAGAGGTTTATGTGGTGTTTAGAGGTTAGTCTATAGGTTCTCCTCCCAGCTGGAGAGGTTTATGTGGTGTTTAGAGGTTAGTCTATAGGTTCTCCTCCCAGCTGGAGAGGTTTATGTGGTGTTTAGAGGTTAGTCTATAGGTTGTCCTCCCAGCTGGAGAGGTTTATGTGGTGTTTAGAGGTTAGTCTATAGGTTGTCCTCCCAGCTGGAGAGGTTTATGTGGTGTTTAGAGGTTAGTCTATAGGTTGTCCTCCCAGCTGGAGAGGTTTATGTGGTGTTTAGAGGTTAGTCTATAGGTTCTCCTCCCAGCTGGAGAGGTTTATGTGGTGTTTAGAGGTTAGTCTATAGGTTGTCCTCCCAGCTGGAGAGGTTTATGTGGTGTTTAGAGGTTAGTCTATAGGTTGTCCTCCCAGCTGGAGAGGTTTATGTGGTGTTTAGAGGTTAGTCTATAGGTTCTCCTCCCAGCTGGAGAGGTTTATGTGGTGTTTAGATGTTAGTCTATAGGTTCTCCTCCCAGCTGGAGAGGTTTATGTGGTGTTTAGAGGTTAGTCTATAGGTTGTCTGCTCTGTAAACCAGGAGTCTAGTTCTGGTCTTGATGTGGCGGTCCTCATAGACACTTTTCCGATAAGGCTCCACTGGCACAGCTTTAGGCGGTGGTGTATTTCCACGTCAGTGTCGGCTTTGGAGGAGAAAAGGATTGCCAAGGTAGGGAAAGTGGTCCACGTGTTCAGGAGTGGTATTGTCAACATGTATTGCTGGGGCTGGTGTATTTTTGTCAGGCGGTGGTTGGTGAACTCCCCTGTAGCTAATTTAGTAGAGCATAGCCCTTGCAAACGCCAGGGTTATCGGTTCAATTCCCATGGGGGGACCAGTATGAAAGAAGTATGAAAATGTGTGCTCTCACTAGTGTAAGTATCTCTGGATAAGAGCATCTGCTAAATGACTAAAAACTGAAGGATTTGGGTCATTTTTATGTGTAGGACCAGACCCAGGAACATGTGTGCCTTGGCGGAAGCATCCAGGATGCACTGAAGGTCCTCTTCTCAGTGGGCAGGGATGGCGTTATCATCTGCATTACTGGACCTCCACAACGGAAGTGTTGGTGGTTTTTGCTCTTGGCCTTTGAATCTGTTCAGGTTGAAGAGTCTGTTCCGTACGGGATTTGGACTCCCCGAGGCAGATTTTCACCTTTGAGTTGGAGGAATGGCAGCGATGAAAATTGAAAACAGGGTGGGTGCAATGATACAGCCCTGTTTTAACTCGTGTCCAACTTGAAGGGTTCTGTTTCAGCACCACTCTACAGGGCCTTTTCTGTTTACCATGTGTTTTTTTAGTTCCCTCACCCGGCGTTGGACATCTGCCTTCACTGTGGCGGGAGCTTCTCTTTTGGCCCTGCAGTTGATATCGTTTTTCCAGGCACAAAAGGTTCCCCGCTTGGTGTCATTGAGCTGTTCAATTTCTGAGGCGTTCTCATCAGACCAGTCCTTTTGGGTCTTACAGTCGGTGGGGTCATCCTTTTGGGTCTTACAGTCGGTGGGGCTGCCCTTTTGGGTCTTACAGTCGGTGGGGTCCTTGTCCTTTTGGGTCTTACAGTCGGTGGGGTCCTTGTCCTTTTAGGTCTTACAGTCGGTGGGGTCCTTGTACTTTTGGGTCTTACCGTTGGTGGGGTCATCCTTTTGGGTCTTACAGTTGGTGGGGTCCTTGTCCTTTTGGGTCTTACAGTCGGTGGGGTCGTCCTTTTGGGTCTTACAGTCGGTGGGGTCGTCCTTTTGGGTCTTTCAGTCGGTGGGGTCCTTGTCCTTTTGGGTCTTACAGTCGGTGGGGTCCTTGCCCTTTTGGGTCTTACAGTCGGTGGGGTCGTCCTTTTGGGTCTTTCAGTCGGTGGGGTCCTTGACCTTTTGGGTCTTACATTCGGTGGGGGCCTTGTCCTTTTTCGTTTTACAGTCAGTGGGGTCGTCCTTTTGGGTCTTACAGTCGGTGGGGTCGTCCTTTTGGGTCTTACAGTTGGTGGGGTCCTTGTCCTTTTGGTTCTTACAGTCGGTGGGATCGCCCATTTGGGTCTTACTGTTTAGGGGTCCTTGTCCTTTTTCGTCTTACAGTCGGTGGGTTCCTTGTGTTTTTGGGTCTTACAGTCAATGGGGTCCTTGTCCTTTTGGGTCTTACAGTCGGTGGGGTCCATGTCCTTTTGGGTCTTACAGTCGGTGGGGTCGTCCTTTTGGGTCTTACAGTCGGTGGGGTCGTCCTTTTGGGTCTTTCAGTCGGTGGGGTCCTTGTCCTTTTGGGTCTTACAGTCGGTGGGGTCCTTGCGCTTTTGGGTCTTACAGTCGGTGGGGTCGTCCTTTTGGGTCTTTCAGTCGGTGGGGTCCTTGACCTTTTGGGTCTTACATTCGGTGGGGGCCTTGTCCTTTTTCGTTTTACAGTCAGTGGGGTCGTCCTTTTGGGTCTTACAGTCGGTGGGGCCGTCCTTTTGGGTCTTACAGTCGGTGGGGTCCTTGTCCTTTTGGTTCTTACAGTCGGTGGGATCGCCCATTTGGGTCTTACAGTCGGTGGGTCCTTGTCCTTTTGGGTCTTACAGTCGGTGGGGTCCTTGTCCTTTTGGGTCTTACAGTCGGTGGGGTCCTTGTCCTTTTGGGTCTTACAGTCGGTGGTGTCCTTGTCCTTTTTGGTCTTACAGTTGGTGGGGTCCTTGTCCTTTTGGGTCTTACAGTCGGTGGGTTCCTTGTCCTTTATGGTCTTACAGTCGGTGGGGTCCTTGTCCTTTTGGGTCTTACAGTCGGTGGGGTTGTCCTTTTGGGTCTTACAGTCGGTGGGGTTGTCCTTTTGGGTCTTACAGTCGGTGGGGTCCTTGTCCTTTTGGGTCTTACAGTCGGTGGGGTCGTCCTTTTGGGTCTTACAGTTGGTGTGGTCGTCCTTTTGGGTCTTACAGTCGGTGGGGTCGTCCTTTTGGGTCTTACAGTCGGTGGGGTCGTCCTTTTGGGTCTTTCAGTCGGTGGGGTCCTTGTCCTTTTGGGTCTTACAGTCGGTGGGGTCCTTGCCCTTTTGGGTCTTACAGTTGGTGGGGTCGTCCTTTTGGGTCTTTCAGTCGGTGGGGTCCTTGACGTTTTGGGTCTTACATTCGGTGGGGTCCTTGTCCTTTTTCGTTTTACAGTCGGTGTGTTCCTTGTCCTTTTGGGTCTTACAGTCGGTGGGGTCCTTGTCCTTTTGCGTCTTACAGTCAGTGGGGTCGTCCTTTTGGGTCTTACAGTTGGTGGTGTCGTCCTTTTGGGTCTTACTGTCGGTGGGATCGCCCATTTGGGTCTTACTGTTTAGGGGTCCTTGTCCTTTTTAGTCTTACAGTCGGTGGGGTCCTTGTCCTTTCGGGTCTTACAGTCGGTGGGGTCGTCCTTTTGGGTCTTTCAGTCGGTGGGGTCCTTGACCTTTTGGGTCTTACATTCGGTGGGGGCCTTGTCCTTTTTCGTTTTACAGTCAGTGGGGTCGTCCTTTTGGGTCTTACAGTCGGTGGGGCCGTCATTTTGGGTCTTACAGTCGGTGGGGTCCTTGTCCTTTTGGTTCTTACAGTCGGTGGGATCGCCCATTTGGGTCTTACTGTTTAGGGGTCCTTGTCCTTTTTCGTCTTACATTCGGTGGGTTCCTTGTCCTTTTGGGTCTTACAGTCGGTGGGGTCCTTGTCCTTTTGGGTCTTACAGTCGGTGGTGTCCTTGTCCTTTTTGGTCTTACAGTTGGTGGGGTCCTTGTCCTTTTGGGTCTTACAGTCGGTGGGTTCCTTGTCCTTTTGGGTCTTAGAGTCGGTGGGGTCCTTGTCCTTTATGGTCTTACAGTCGGTGGGGTCCTTGTCCTTTTGGGTCTTACAGTCAGTGGGGTTGCACTTTTGGGTCTTACAGTAGGTGGGGTCGTCCTTTTGGGTCTTACAGTCGGTGGGGTCGTCCTTTTGGGTCTTACAGTCGGTGGGGTCGTCCTTTTGGGTCTTACAGTCGGTGGGGTCGTCCTTTTGGGTCTTTCAGTCGGTGGGGTCCTTGTCCTTTTGGGTCTTACAGTCGGTGGGGTCCTTTCCCTTTTGGGTCTTACAGTTGGTGGGGTCGTCCTTATGGGTCTTTCAGTCGGTGGGGTCCTTGACGTTTTGGGTCTTACATTCGGTGGGGTCCTTGTCCTTTTTCGTTTTACAGTCGGTGTGTTCCTTGTCCTTTTGGGTCTTACAGTCGGTGGGGTCCTTGTCCTTTTGCGTCTTACAGTCAGTGGGGTCGTCCTTTTGGGTCTTACAGTTGATGGTGTCGTCCTTTTGGGTCTTACTGTCGGTGGGATCGCCCATTTGGGTCTTACTGTTTAGGGGTCCTTGTCCTTTTTAGTCTTACAGTCGGTGGGGTCCTTGTCCTTTCGGGTCTTACAGTCGGTGGGGTCGTCCTTTTGGGTCTTTCAGTCGGTGGGGTCCTTGACCTTTTGGGTCTTACATTCGGTGGGGGCCTTGTCCTTTTTCGTTTTACAGTCAGTGGGGTCGTCCTTTTGGGTCTTACAGTCGTTGGGGCCGTCATTTTGGGTCTTACAGTCGGTGGGGTCCTTGTCCTTTTGGTTCTTACAGTCGGTGGGATCGCCCATTTGGGTCTTACTGTTTAGGGGTCCTTGTCCTTTTTCGTCTTACATTCGGTGGGTTCCTTGTCCTTTTGGGTCTTACAGTCGGTGGGGTCCTTGTCCTTTTGGGTCTTACAGTCGGTGGTGTCCTTGTCCTTTTTGGTCTTACAGTTGGTGGGGTCCTTGTCCTTTTGGGTCTTACAGTCGGTGGGTTCCTTGTCCTTTTGGGTCTTAGAGTTGGTGGGGTCCTTGTCCTTTATGGTCTTACAGTCGGTGGGGTCCTTGTCCTTTTGGGTCTTACAGTCAGTGGGGTTGCCCTTTTGGGTCTTACAGTAGGTGGGGTCGTCCTTTTGGGTCTTACAGTCGGTGGGGTCGTCCTTTTGGGTCTTACAGTCGGTGGGGTCGTCCTTTTGGGTCTTACAGTCGGTGGGGTCGTCCTTTTGGGTCTTTCAGTCGGTGGGGTCCTTGTCCTTTTGGGTCTTACAGTCGGTGGGGTCCTTGCCCTTTTGGGTCTTACAGTTGGTGGGTCGTCCTTTTGGGTCTTTCAGTCGGTGGGGTCCTTGACCTTTTGGGTCTTACATTCGGTGGGGTCCTTGTCCTTTTTCGTTTTACAGTCGGTGGGTTCCTTGTCCTTTTGGGTCTTACAGTCGGTGGGGTCCTTGTCCTTTTGCGTCTTACAGTCAGTGGGGTCGTCCTTTTGGGTCTTACAGCCGGTGGGGTCGTCCTTTTGGGTCTTACAGTCGGTGGGGTCCTTGTCCTTTTGGTTCTTACAGTCGGTGGGATCGCCCATTTGGGTCTTACTGTTTAGGGGTCCTTGTCCTTTTTCGTCTTACAGTCGGTGGGGTCCTTGACGTTTTGGGTCTTACATTCGGTGGGGTCCTTGTCCTTTTTCGTTTTACAGTCGGTGTGTTCCTTGTCCTTTTGGGTCTTACAGTCGGTGGGGTCCTTGTCCTTTTGCGTCTTACAGTCAGTGGGGTCGTCCTTTTGGGTCTTACAGTTGGTGGTGTCGTCCTTTTGGGTCTTACTGTCGGTGGGATCGCCCATTTGGGTCTTACTGTTTAGGGGTCCTTGTCCTTTTTAGTCTTACAGTCGGTGGGGTCCTTGTCCTTTTGGGTCTTACAGTCGGTGGGGTCGTCCTTTTGGGTCTTTCAGTCGGTGGGGTCCTTGTCCTTTTGGGTCTTACAGTCGGTGGGGTCCTTGCCCTTTTGGGTCTTACAGTTGGTGGGTCGTCCTTTTGGGTCTTTCAGTCGGTGGGGTCCTTGACCTTTTGGGTCTTACATTCGGTGGGGTCCTTGTCCTTTTTCGTTTTACAGTCGGTGGGTTCCTTGTCCTTTTGGGTCTTACAGTCGGTGGGGTCCTTGTCCTTTTGCGTCTTACAGTCAGTGGGGTCGTCCTTTTGGGTCTTACAGTCGGTGGGGTCGTCCTTTTGGGTCTTACAGTCGGTGGGGTCCTTGTCCTTTTGGTTCTTACAGTCGGTGGGATCGCCCATTTGGGTCTTACTGTTTAGGGGCCCTTGTCCTTTTTAGTCTTACAGTCGGTGGGGTCCTTGTCCTTTTGGGTCTTACAGTCGGTGGGGTCCTTGTCCTTTTGGGTCTTACAGTCGGTGGGGTTGTCCTTTTGGGTCTTACAGTCGGTGGGGTCGTCCTTTTGGGTCTTACAGTCAGTGGGGTCCTTGTCCTTCTGGGTCTTACAGTCGGTGGGGTCGCCCTTTTGTGTCTTACAGTAGGTGGGGTCATCCTTTTGGGTCTTACAGTCGGTGGGGTCGTCCTTTTGGGTCTTACAGTTGATGGGGTCCTTGTACTTTTGGGTCTTACAGTCGGTGGGGTCGTCCTTTTGGGTCTTACAGTCGGTGGGGTCCTTGTCCTTTTGGGTCTTACAGTCGGTGGGGTCCTTGTCCTTCTGGGTCTTACAGTCGGTGGGGTCGTCCTTTTGGGTCTTACAGTCGGTGGGGTCGTCCTTTTGGGTCTTACAGTCGGTGGGGTCCTTGTCCTTTTGGGTCTTACAGTCGGTGGGGTCCTTGTCCTTTTGGGTCTTACAGTCGGTGGGGCCTTGTCCTTTTTGGTCTTACAGTCGGTGGGGTCCTTGTCCTTTTGGGTCTTACAGTCGGTGGGGTCCTTGTCCTCTTGGGTCTTACAGTCGGTGGGGTCCTTGTCCTTTTTGATCTTACAGTCGGTGGGGTCCTTGTCCTTTTGTGTCTTACGGTCGGTGGGGTCGCCCTTTTAGGTCTTACTGTTGGTGAGGTCATCCTTTTGGGTCTTAGAGTTGGTGGGGTCCTTGTCCTTTTGGGTCTTACAGTCGGTGGGGTCCTTGACCTTTTGGGTCTTACAGTAGGTGGGGTCCTTGTCCTTTTGGGTCTTACAGTCGGTGGGGTCATCCTTTTGGGTCTTACATTCGGTGGGGTCCTTGTCCTTTTGGGTCTTACAGTCGGTGGGGTCACTCTTTTGGGTCTTACAGTTGGTGGGGTCATCCTTTTGGGTCTTACAGTCGGTGGGGTCCTTGACCTTTTGGGTCTTACAGTCGGTGGGGTCCTTGTCCTTTTGGGTCTTACAGTCGGTGAGGCCTTGTCCTTTTTGGTCTTACAGTCGGTGGGGTCCTTGTCCTTTTGGGGCTTACAGTCGGTGGGGTCTTTGTCCTTTTGGTGCTTACAGTAGGTGGGGCCTTGTCCTTTTTGGTCTTACAGTCGGTGGGGTCCTTGTCCTTTTGGGTCTTACAGTCGGTGGGGTCCTTGTCCTCTTGGGTCTTACAGTCGGTGGGTTCCTTGTCCTTTTTCGTCTTACAGTCGGTGGGGTCCTTGTCCTTTTGTGTCTTACAGTCGGTGGGGTCCTTGTCCTTTTGGGTCTTACAGTCGGTGAGGTCCTTTTTGGTCTTACAGTCGGTGGGGTCCATGTCCTTTTGGGTCTTACTGTTGGTGGGGTCATCCTTTTGGGTCTTAGAGTCGGTGGGGTCCTTGTCCTTTTGGGTCTTACAGTCGGTGGGGTCCTTGACCTTTTGGGTCTTACAGTAGGTGGGATCCTTGTCCTTTTGGGTCTTACAGTCGGTTGGGCCTTGTCCTTTTGGGTCTTACTGTTGGTGGGGTCATCCTTTTGGGTCTTAGAGTCGGTGGGGTCCTTGTCCTTTTGGGTCTTACAGTCGGTGGGGTCCTTGACCTTTTGGGTCTTACAGTAGGTGGGATCCTTGTCCTTTTGGGTCTTACAGTCGGTTGGGCCTTGTCCTTTTTGGTCTTACAGTCGGTGGGGTCCTTGTCCTTTTTGGTCTTACAGTCGGTGGGGTCCTTGTCCTTTTGGGTCTTACAGTCGGTGGGGTCCTTGTCCTTTTGGGTCTTACAGTCAGGGGGGTCCTTGTCCTTTTGGGTCTTACAGTCGGTGGGGTGGTACTTTTGGGTCTTACAGTCGGTGGGCTCGCCCTTTTGGGTCTTACAGTTGGTGGGGTCATCCTTTTGTGTCTTACAGTCGGTGGGGTCGTCCTTTTGGGTCTTACAGTCGGTGGGGCCTTGTCCTTTTTGGTCTTACAGTTGGTGGGGTCCTTGTCCTTTTTGGTCTTACAGTCGGTGGGGTCCATGTCCTTTTGGGTCTTACTGTTGGTGGGGTCATCCTTTTGGGTCTTAGAGTCGGTGGGGTCCTTGTCCTTTTGGGTCTTACAGTCGGTGGGGTCCTTGACCTTTTGGGTCTTACAGTAGGTGGGATCCTTGTCCTTTTGGGTCTTACAGTCGGTTGGGCCTTGTCCTTTTGGGTCTTACTGTTGGTGGGGTCATCCTTTTGGATCTTAGAGTCGGTGGGGTCCTTGTCCTTTTGGGTCTTACAGTCGGTGGGGTCCTTGACCTTTTGGGGCTTACAGTCGTTGGGGCCCTGTCCTTTTGGGTCTTACAGTCGGTGGGGTCGTCCTTTTGGGTCTTAAAGTCGGTGGGGTCCTTGTCCTTTTAGGTCTTAAAGTCGGTGGGGTCCTTGTCCTTTTGGGTCTTACAGTCGGTGGGGTCGTCCTTTTGGGTCTTACAGTCGGTGGTGTCGTCCTTTTGGGTCTTTCAGTCGGTGGGTTCCTTGTCCTTTTGGGTCTTACAGTTGGTGGGGTCATCCTTTTGGGTCTTAGAGTCGGTGGGGTCGTCCTTTTCGGTCTTACAGTCGGTTGGGTCCTTGTCCTTTTGGGTCTTACCTTCGGTGGGGTCGTCCTTTTGGGTCTTACAGTTGTTGGAGTCGTCCTTTTGGGTCTTACAGTCGGTGGGGTCCTTGTCCTTTTGGGTCTTACAGTCGGTGGGATCGCCCTTTTGGGTCTTACAGTTGGTGGGGTCATCCTTTTGGGTCTTAAAGTCGGTGGGGTTGTCCTTTTGGGTCTTACAGTCGGTGGGATCCTTGTCATTTTGGGTCTCACAGTCGGTTGGGCCTTGTCCTTTTTGGTCTTACAGTCGGTGGGGTCCTTGTCCTTTTTGGTCTTACAGTCGGTGGGGTCCTTGTCCTTTTGGGTCTTAGAGTCGGTGGGGTCCTTGTCCTTTTGGGTCTTACAGTCAGGGGGGTCCTTGTCCTTTTGTGTTTTACAGTCGGTGGTGTCGTCCTTTTGGGTCTTACAGTCGGTGGGCTCGCCCTTTTGGGTCTTACAGTTGGTGGGGTCATCCTTTTGTGTCTTACAGTCGGTGGGGTCGTCCTTTTGGGTCTTACAGTCGGTGGGGCCTTGTCCTTTTTGGTCTTACAGTTGGTGGGGTCGCCCTTTTGGGTCTTACTGTTGTGGGGTCATCCTTTTGGGTCTTAGAGTCGTTGGTGTCGTCCTTTTGGGTCTTACAGTCGGTTGGGTCTTTGTCCTTTTGGGTCTTACAGTCGGTGGGGTCCTTGACCTTTTGGGTCTTACAGTAGGTGGGGTCCTTGTCCTTTTAGGTCTTACAGTCGGTTGGGCCTAGTCCTTTTTGGTCTTACAGTCGGTGGGGTCCTTGTGCTTTTGGGGCTTACAGTCGGTGGGGTCCTTGTCCTTTTTGGTCTTACAGTCGGTGGGGTCCTTGTCCTTTTGGGTCTTACAGTCGGTGGGGTCCTTGTCCTTTTGAGTCTTACAGTCGGTGGGGTCCTTGTCCTTTTTGGTCTTACAGTCGGTGGGGTCCTTGTCCTTTTGGGTCTTACAGTCGGTGGGGTCCTTGTCCTTTTGGGTCTTACAGTCAGGGGGGTACTTGTCCTTTTGGGTCTTACAGTCGGTGGGGTGGTCCTTTTGGGTCTTACAGTCGGTGGTCTCGTCCTTTGGGTCTTACAGTTAGTGGGGTCATCCTTTTGTGTCTTACAGTCGGTGGGGTCGTCTTTTTGGGTCTTACAGTCGGTGAGTTCGCCCTTTTGGGTCTTACTGTTGGTGGGGTCATCCTTTTGGGTCTAACAGTCGGTGGGTCGTCCTTTTGGGTCTTACAGTCGGTGGGGTCGTCCTTTTGGGTCTTACAGTCGGTGGGGTCATCCTTTTGGGTCTTACAGTCGGTGGGGTCCTTGACCTTTTGGGTCTTACAGTCGGTGGGGTCCTTGTCCTTTTGGGTCTTACAGTCGGTGAGGCCTTGTCCTTTTTGGTCTTACAGTCGGTGGGGTCCTTGTCCTTTTGTGTCTTACAGTCGGTGGGGTCCTTGTCCTCTTGGGTCTTACAGTCGGTGGGGTCCTTGTCCTTTTTGGTCTTACAGTCGGTGGGGTCCTTGTCCTTTTGTGTCTTACAGTCGGTGGGGTCCTTGTCCTTTTGAGTCTTACAGTCGGTGGGGTCGCCCTTTTGGGTCTTACTGTTGGTGGTGTCGTCCTTTTGGGTCTTACAGTCGGTGGGGTCCTTGTCCTTTGGGTCTTACAGTCGGTGTGGTCCTTGTCCTTTTGGGTCTTACAGTCGGTGAGGCCTTGTCCTTTTTGGTCTTACAGTCGGTGGGGTCCTTGTCCTTTTGGGTCTTACAGTCGGTGGGGTCGTTGTCCTCTTGGGTCTTACAGTCGGTGGGGTCCTTGTCCTTTTTGGTCTTACAGTCGGTGGGTCCTTGTCCTTTTGTGTCTTACAGTCGGTGGGGTCCTTTTCCTTTGGGTCTTACAGTCGGTGGGGTCCTTGTCCTTTTGGGTCGTACAGTCGATGGGGTCCTTGTCCTTATGGGTCTTACAGTCGGTGGGGTCGTCCTTTTCGGTCTTACAGTCGGTGGGGTCCTTGTCCTTTTGGGTCTTACAGTCGGTGGGATCGCCCTTTTTGGTCTTACTGTTGGTGGGGTCATCCTTTTGGGTCTTAGAGTCGGTGGGGTCCTTGTCCTTTTGGGTCTTACAGTCGGTGGGGTCCTTGACCTTTTGGGTCTTACAGTAGGTGGGGTCCTTGTCCTTTTGGGTCTTACAGTCGGTGAGGTCATCCTTTTGGGTCTTACATTCGGTGGGGTCGTCCTTTTGGGTCTTACAGTCGGTGGGGTCATCCTTTTGGGTCTTACAGTCGATGGGGTCCTTGTCCTTTTGGGTCTTAAAGTCGGTGGGGCCCTTTCCTTTTGGGTCTTACAGTCGGTGGGGTCCTTGTCCGTTTTGGGTCTTACAGTCGGTGGGGTCCTTGTCCTTTTTGGTCTTACAGTCGGTGGGGTCCTTGTCCTTTTGTTTCTTACAGTCGGTGTTGTCCTTGTCCTTTTGGGTCTTACAGTCGGTGGGGTCCTTGTCCTTTTGGGTCGTACAGTCGATGGGGTCCTTGTCCTTATGGGTCTTACAGTCGGTGGGTTCGTCCTTTTGGGTCTTACAGTCGGTGGGGTCCTTGTCCTTTTGGGTCTTACAGTCGGTGGGGGTGCCCTTTTGGGTCTTACTGTTGGTGAGGTCATCCTTTTGGGTCTTAGAGTCGGTGGGGTCCTTGTCCTTTTGGGTCTTACAGTCGGTGGGGTCCTTGACCTTTTGGGTCTTACAGTAGGTGGGGTCCTTGTCCTTTTGGGTCTTACAGTCGGTGAGGTCATCCTTTTGGGTCTTACATTCGGTGGGGTCGTCCTTTTGGGTCTTACAGTCGGTGGGGTCATCCTTTTGGGTCTTACAGTCGATGGGGTCCTTGTCCTTTTGGGTCTTAAAGTCGGTGGGGCCCTTTCCTTTTGGGTCTTACAGTTGGTGGGTTCATCCTTTTTGGGTCTTACAGTCGGTGGGGTCGTCCTTTTGGGTCTTACAGTCGGTGGGGTCGCCCTTTTGGGTCTTACTGTTGGTGGGGTCATCCTTTTGGGCCTAACAGTCGGTGGGGTCTGTCCTTTTGGGTCTTACAGTCGGTGGGGTCGTCCTTTTGGGTCTTACAGTCGGTGGGGTCGACTCTTTTGGGTCTTACAGTTGGTGGGGTCATCCTTTTGGGTCTTACAGTCTGTGGGGTCCTTGACCTTTTTGGTCTTACTGTCGGTGGGGTCCTTGTCCTTTTGGGTCTTACAGTCGGTGGGGCCTTGTCCTTTTGGGTCTTACAGTCGGTGGGGTCCTTGTCCTTTTTGGGCTTACAGTCGGTGGGGTCCTTGTCCTTTTTGGTCTTACAGTCGGTGGGGTCCTTGTCCTTTTGGGTCTTACAGTCGGTGGGGTCCTTGTCCTTTTGGGTCTTACAGTCGGGGGGTCCTTGTCCTTTTGGGTCTTACAGTCGGTGGGGTCGTCCTTTTGGGTCTTACAGTCGGTGGGCTCGCCCTTTTGGGTCTTTCAGTCGGTGGGGTCCTTCCTTTTGTGTCTTACAGTCGGTGGGGTCGTCCTTTTGGGTCTTACAGTCGGTGGGGCCTTGTCCTTTTTGGTCTTACAGTCGGTTGGGTCCTTGTCCTTTTGGGGTCTTACCGTCGTTGGGGCCCTGTCCTTTTGGGTCTTACAGTCGTTGGGGTCGTCCTTTTGGGTCTTAAAGTCGGTGGGGTCCTTGTCCTTTTGGGTCTTAAAGTCGGTGGGGTCCTTGTCCTTTTGGGTCTTACAGTTGGTGGGGTCATCCTTTTGGGTCTTAAAGTCGGTGGGGTTGTCCTTTTGGGTCTTACAGTCGGTGGGATCCTTGTCATTTTGGGTCTCACAGTCGGTTGGGCCTTGTCCTTTTGGGTCTTACAGTCGGTGGGGTCCTTGTCCTTTTGGGTCTTACAGTCGATGGGGTCCTTGTCCTTTTAGGTCTTACAGTCGGTGGGGTCCTTGTCCTTTTGGGTCTTACAGTCGGTGGGGTCGTTGTCCTCTTGGGTCTTACAGTCGGTGGGGTCCTTGTCCTTTTTGGTCTTACAGTCAAGGGGTCCTTGTCCTTTTGTGTCTTACAGTCGGTGGGGTCCTTTTCCTTTGGGTCTTACAGTCGGTGGGGTCCTTGTCCTTTTGGGTCGTACAGTCGATGGGGTCCTTGTCCTTATGGGTCTTACAGTCGGTGGGGTCGTCCTTTTCGGTCTTACAGTCGGTGGGGTCCTTGTCCTTTTGGGTCTTACAGTCGGTGGGATCGCCCTTTTTGGTCTTACTGTTGGTGGGGTCATCCTTTTGGGTCTTAGAGTCGGTGGGGTCCTTGTCCTTTTGGGTCTTACAGTCGGTGGGGTCCTTGACCTTTTGGGTCTTACAGTAGGTGGGGTCCTTGTCCTTTTGGGTCTTACAGTCGGTGAGGTCATCCTTTTGGGTCTTACATTCGGTGGGGTCGTCCTTTTGGGTCTTACAGTCGGTGGGGTCGTCCTTTTGGGTCTTACAGTCGATGGGGTCCTTGTCCTTTTGGGTCTTAAAGTCGGTGGGGCCCTTTCCTTTTGGGTCTTACAGTCGGTGGGGTCCTTGTCCGTTTTTGGTCTTACAGTCGGTGGGGTCCTTGTCCTTTTTGGTCTTACAGTCGGTGGGGTCCTTGTCCTTTTGTTTCTTACAGTCGGTGTTGTCCTTGTCCTTTTGGGTCTTACAGTCGGTGGGGTCCTTGTCCTTTTGGGTCGTACAGTCGATGGGGTCCTTGTCCTTATGGGTCTTACAGTCGGTGGGTTCGTCCTTTTGGGTCTTACAGTCGGTGGGGTCCTTGTCCTTTTGGGTCTTACAGTCGGTGGGGGTGCCCTTTTGGGTCTTACTGTTGGTGAGGTCATCCTTTTGGGTCTTAGAGTCGGTGGGGTCCTTGTCCTTTTGGGTCTTACAGTCGGTGGGGTCCTTGACCTTTTGGGTCTTACAGTAGGTGGGGTCCTTGTCCTTTTGGGTCTTACAGTCGGTGAGGTCATCCTTTTGGGTCTTACATTCGGTGGGGTCGTCCTTTTGGGTCTTACAGTCGGTGGGGTCATCCTTTTGGGTCTTACAGTCGATGGGGTCCTTGTCCTTTTGGGTCTTAAAGTCGGTGGGGCCCTTTCCTTTTGGGTCTTACAGTTGGTGGGTTCATCCTTTTGTGTCTTACAGTCGGTGGGGTCGTCCTTTTGGGTCTTACAGTCGGTGGGGTCGCCCTTTTGGGTCTTACTGTTGGTGGGGTCATCCTTTTGGGCCTAACAGTCGGTGGGTCGTCCTTTTGGGTCTTACAGTCGGTGGGGTCGTCCTTTTGGGTCTTACAGTCGGTGGGGTGACTCTTTTGGGTCTTACAGTTGGTGGGGTCATCCTTTTGGGTCTTACAGTCTGTGGGGTCCTTGACCTTTTTTGTCTTACAGTCGGTGGGGTCCTTGTCCTTTTGGGTCTTACAGTCGGTGAGGCCTTGTCCTTTTTGGTCTTACAGTCGGTGGGGTCCTTGTCCTTTTTGGTCTTACAGTCGGTGGGGTCCTTGTCCTTTTTGGTCTTACAGTCGGTGGGGTCCTTGTCCTTTTGGGTCTTACAGTCGGTGGGGTCCTTGTCCTTTTGGGTCTTACAGTCAGGGGGGTCCTTGTCCTTTTGGGTCTTACAGTCGGTGGGGTCGTACTTTTGGGTCTTACAGTCGGTGGGCTCGCCCTTTTGGGTCTTACAGTTGGTGGGGTCATCCTTTTGTGTCTTACAGTCGGTGGGGTCGTCCTTTTGGGTCTTACAGTCGGTGGGGCCTTGTCCTTTTTGGTCTTACAGTTGGTGGGGTCCTTGTCCTTTTGGGGCTTACAGTCGTTGGGGCCCTGTCCTTTTGGGTCTTACAGTCGGTGGGGTCGTCCTTTTGGGTCTTAAAGTCGGTGGGGTCCTTGTCCTTTTAGGTCTTAAAGTCGGTGGGGTCCTTGTCCTTTTGGGTCTTACAGTCGGTGGGGTCGTCCTTTTGGGTCTTACAGTCGGTGTTGTCGTCCTTTTGGGTCTTTCAGTCGGAGGGTTCCTTGTCCTTTTGGGTCTTACAGTTGGTGGGGTCATCCTTTTGGGTCTTACAGTCGGTGCGGTTTCTGGGTCCTTGTCCTTTTGGGTCTTACAGTCGGTGGGTCTTCAGTGTGGGGTCATCCTTTTGGGTCTTACAGTCGGTGGTCTTGTCCTTTTGGGTCTTACAGTCGGTGGGATCCTTGACATTTTGGGTCTCACAGTCGGTTGGGTCCTTGTCCTTTTGGTCTTACAGTCGGTGGGGTCCTTGTCCTTTTGGGTCTTACAGTCGGTGGGGTCCTTGTCCTTTTGGGTCTTACAGTCGGTGGGGTCCTTGTCCTTTTGTGTTTTACAGTCGGTGGTGTCGTCCTTTTGGGTCTTACAGTCGGTGGGCTCGCCCTTTTGGGTCTTACAGTTGGTGGGGTCATCCTTTTGTGTCTTACAGTCGGTGGGGTCGTCCTTTTGGGTCTTACAGTCGGTGGGGCCTTGTCCTTTTTGGTCTTACAGTTGGTGGGGTCGCCCTTTTGGGTCTTACTGTTGGTGGGGTCATCCTTTTGGGTCTTAGAGTCGTTGGTGTCGTCCTTTTGGGTCTTACAGTCGGTTGGGTCTTTGTCCTTTTGGGTCTTACAGTCGGTGGGGTCCTTGACCTTTTGGGTCTTACAGTAGGTGGGGTCCTTGTCCTTTTAGGTCTTACAGTCGGTTGGGCCCAGTCCTTTTTGGTCTTACAGTCGGTGGGGTCCTTGTGCTTTTGGGGCTTACAGTCGGTGGGGTCCTTGTCCTTTTGGTCTTACAGTCGGTGGGGTCCTTGTCCTTTTGGGTCTTACAGTCGGTGGGGTCCTTGTCCTTTTGAGTCTTACAGTCGGTGGGGTCCTTGTCCTTTTGGTCTTACAGTCGGTGGGGTCCTTGTCCTTTTGGGTCTTACAGTCGGTGGGGTCCTTGTCCTTTTGGGTCTTACAGTCAGGGGGGTACTTGTCCTTTTGGGTCTTACAGTCGGTGGGGTGGTCCTTTTGGGTCTTACAGTCGGTGGTCTCGTCCTTTGGGTCTTACAGTTAGTGGGGTCATCCTTTTGTGTCTTACAGTCGGTGGGGTCGTCTTTTTGGGTCTTACAGTCGGTGAGTTCGCCCTTTTGGGTCTTACTGTTGGTGGGGTCATCCTTTTGGGTCTAACAGTCGGTGGGTCGTCCTTTTGGGTCTTACAGTCGGTGGGGTCGTCCTTTTGGGTCTTACAGTCGGTGGGGTCATCCTTTTGGGTCTTACAGTCGGTGGGGTCCTTGACCTTTTGGGTCTTACAGTCGGTGGGGTCCTTGTCCTTTTGGGTCTTACAGTCGGTGAGGCCTTGTCCTTTTTGGTCTTACAGTCGGTGGGGTCCTTGTCCTTTTGTGTCTTACAGTCGGTGGGGTCCTTGTCCTCTTGGGTCTTACAGTCGGTGGGGTCCTTGTCCTTTTTGGTCTTACAGTCGGTGGGGTCCTTGTCCTTTTGTGTCTTACAGTCGGTGGGGTCCTTGTCCTTTTGAGTCTTACAGTCGGTGGGGTCGCCCTTTTGGGTCTTACTGTTGGTGGGGTCATCCTTTTGGGTCTTAGAGTCGTTGGTGTCGTCCTTTTGGGTCTTACAGTCGGTGGGGTCCTTGTCCTTTGGGTCTTACAGTCGGTGGGGTCCTTGTCCTTTTGGGTCTTACAGTCGATGAGGCCTTGTCCTTTTTGGTCTTACAGTCGGTGGGGTCCTTTTCCTTTGGGTCTTACAGTCGGTGGGGTCCTTGTCCTTTTGGGTCGTACAGTCGATGGGGTCCTTGTCCTTATGGGTCTTACAGTCGGTGGGGTCGTCCTTTTCGGTCTTACAGTCGGTGCGGTCCTTGTCCTTTTGGGTCTTACAGTCGGTGGGGTCCTTGACCTTTTGGGTCTTACAGTAGGTGGGGTCCTTGTCCTTTTGGGTCTTACAGTCGGTGAGGTCATCCTTTTGGGTCTTACATTCGGTGGGGTCGTCCTTTTGGGTCTTACAGTCGGTGGGGTCGTCCTTTTGGGTCTTACAGTCGATGGGGTCCTTGTCCTTTTGGGTCTTAAAGTCGGTGGGGCCCTTTCCTTTTGGGTCTTACAGTCGGTGGGGTCCTTGTCCGTTTTTGGTCTTACAGTCGGTGGGGTCCTTGTCCTTTTGGTCTTACAGTCGGTGGGGTCCTTGTCCTTTTGTTTCTTACAGTCGGTGTTGTCCTTGTCCTTTTGGGTCTTACAGTCGGTGGGGTCCTTGTCCTTTTGGGTCGTACAGTCGATGGGGTCCTTGTCCTTATGGGTCTTACAGTCGGTGGGTTCGTCCTTTTGGGTCTTACAGTCGGTGGGGTCCTTGTCCTTTTGGGTCTTACAGTCGGTGGGGGTGCCCTTTTGGGTCTTACTGTTGGTGAGGTCATCCTTTTGGGTCTTAGAGTCGGTGGGGTCCTTGTCCTTTTGGGTCTTACAGTCGGTGGGGTCCTTGTCCTTTTGGGTCTTACAGTCGGTGGGGTCATCCTTTTGGGTCTTACATTCGGTGGGGTCGTCCTTTTGGGTCTTACAGTCGGTGGGGTCGTCCTTTTGGGTCTTACATTCGGTGGGGTCCTTGTCCTTTTGGGTCTTAAAGTCGGTGGGGTGGTCCTTTTGGGTCTTACAGTCGGTGGTCTCGTCCTTTTGGGTCTTACAGTTGGTGGGTTCATCCTTTTGTGTCTTACAGTCGGTGGGGTCGTCCTTTTGGGTCTTACAGTCGGTGGGGTCGCCCTTTTGGGTCTTACTGTTGGTGGGGTCATCCTTTTGGGCCTAACAGTCGGTGGGTCGTCCTTTTGGGTCTTACAGTCGGTGGGGTCGTCCTTTTGGGTCTTACAGTCGGTGGGGTGACTCTTTTGGGTCTTACAGTTGGTGGGGTCATCCTTTTGGGTCTTACAGTCTGTGGGGTCCTTGACCTTTTGGGTCTTACAGTCGGTGGGGTCCTTGTCCTTTTGGGTCTTACAGTCGGTGAGGCCTTGTCCTTTTTGGTCTTACAGTTGGTGGGGTCCTTGTCCTTTTGGGGTTTACAGTCAGTGGGGCCTTGTCCTTTTTGGTCTTACAGTCGGTGGGGTCCTTGTCCTTTTTGGTCTTACAGTCGGTGGGGTCCTTGTCCTTTTGGGTCTTACAGTCGGTGGGGTCCTTGTCCTTTTGGGTCTTACAGTCAGGGGGGTACTTGTCCTTTTGGGTCTTACAGTCGGTGGGGTGGTCCTTTTGGGTCTTACAGTCGGTGGTCTCGTCCTTTGGGTCTTACAGTTAGTGGGGTCATCCTTTTGTGTCTTACAGTCGGTGGGGTCGTCTTTTTGGGTCTTACAGTCGGTGAGGTCGCCCTTTTGGGTCTTACTGTTGGTGGGGTCATCCTTTTGGGTCTAACAGTCGGTGGGTCGTCCTTTTGGGTCTTACAGTCGGTGGGGTCGTCCTTTTGGGTCTTACAGTCGGTGGGGTCATCCTTTTGGGTCTTACAGTCGGTGGGGTCCTTGACCTTTTGGGTCTTACAGTCGGTGGGGTCCTTGTCCTTTTGGGTCTTACAGTCGGTGAGGCCTTGTCCTTTTTGGTCTTACAGTCGGTGGGGTCCTTGTCCTTTTGGGTCTTACAGTCGGTGGGGTCCTTGTCCTTTTGTGTCTTACAGTCGGTGGGGTCCTTGTCCTTTTGGGTCTTACAGTCGGTGGGGTCCTTGTCCTTTTGGGTCGTACAGTCGATGGGGTCCTTGTCCTTATGGGTCTTACAGTCGGTGAGGTAGTCCTTTTGGGTCTTACAGTCGGTGGAGTCCTTGTCCTTTTGGGTCTTACAGTCGGTGGGGTCGCCCTTTTGGGTCTTACTGTTGGTGGGGTCATCCTTTGGGTCTTAGAGTCGTTGGTGTCATCCTTTTGGGTCTTACAGTCAGTGTGGTCTTTGTCCTTTTGGGTCTTACAGTCGGTGGGGTCCTTGACCTTTTGGGTCTTACAGTAGTTGGGGTCCTTGTCCTTTTAGGTCTTACAGTCGGTTGGGCCTAGTCCTTTTTGGTCTTACAGTCGGTGGGGTCCTTGTCCTTTTGGGGCTTACAGTCGGTGGGGTCCTTCTCATTTTTGGTCTTACAGTCGGTGGGGTCCTTGTCCTTTTGGGTCTTACAGTCGTTGGCGTCCTTGTCCTTTTGAGTCTTACAGTCGGTGGGGTCCTTGTCCTTTTGAGTCTTACAGTCGGTGGGGTCGCCCTTTTGGGTCTTACTGTTGGTGGGGTCATCCTTTTGGGTCTTAGAGTCGTTGGTGTCGTCCTTTTGGGTCTTACAGTCGGTGGGGTCTTTGTCCTTTTGGGTCTTACAGTCGGTGGGGTCCTTGACCTTTTGGGTCTTACAGTAGGTGGGGTCCTTGTCCTTTTAGGTCTTACAGTCGGTTGGGCCTAGTCCTTTTTGGTCTTACAGTCGATGGGGTCCTTGTGCTTTTGGGGCTTACAGTCGGTGGGGTCCTTGTCCTTTTTGGTCTTACAGTCGGTGGGGTCCTTGTCCTTTTGGGTGTTACAGTCGGTGGGGTCCTTGTCCTTTTGAGTCTTACAGTCGGTGGGGTCCTTGTCCTTTTGGGTCTTACAGTCGGTGGGGTCCTTGTCCTTTTGGGTCTTACAGTCAGGGGGGTCCTTGTCCTTTTGGGTCTTACAGTCGGTGGGGGTGCCCTTTTGGGTCTTACTGTTGGTGAGGTCATCCTTTTGGGTCTTAGAGTCGGTGGGGTCCTTGTCCTTTTGGGTCTTACAGTAGGTGGGGTCCTTGTCCATTTGGGTCTTACAGTCGGTGGGGTCATCCTTTTGGGTCTTACATTCGGTGGGGTCGTCCTTTGGGGTCTTACAGTCGGTGGGGTCCTTGTCCTTTTGGGTCTTAAAGTCGGTGGGGTGGTCCTTTTGGGTCTTACAGTCGGTGGTCTCGTCCTTTTGGGTCTTACAGTTGGTGGGGTCATCCTTTTGTGTCTTACAGTCGGTGGGGTCGTCCTTTTGGGTCTTACAGTCGGTGGGGTCGCCCTTTTGGGTCTTACTGTTGGTGGGGTCATCCTTTTGGGCCTAACAGTCGGTGGGTCGTCCTTTTGGGTCTTACAGTCGGTGGGGTCGTCCTTTTGGGTCTTACAGTCGGTGGGGTGACTCTTTTGGGTCTTACAGTTGGTGGGGTCATCCTTTTGGGTTTTACAGTCTGTGGGGTCCTTGACCTTTTGGGTCTTACAGTCGGTGGGGTCCTTGTCCTTTTGGGTCTTACAGTCGGTGATGCCTTGTCCTTTTTGGTCTTATCAGTTGGTGGGGTCCTTGTCCTTTTGGGGCTTACAGTCAGTGGGGCCTTGTCCTTTTTGGTCTTACAGTCGGTGGGGTCCTTGTCCTTTTTGGTCTTACAGTCGGTGGGGTCCTTGTCCTTTTTGGTCTTACAGTCGGTGGGGTCCTTGTCCTTTTGGCTCTTACAGTCGGTGGGGTGGTCCTTTTGTGTCTTACAGTCGGTGCTCTCGTCCTTTGGGTCTTACAGTTAGTGGGGTCATCCTTTTGTGTCTTACAGTCGGTGGGGTCGTCTTTTTGGGTCTTACAGTCGGTGAGGTCGCCCTTTTGGGTCTTACTGTTGGTGGGGTCATCCTTTTGGGTCTAACAGTCGGTGGGTCGTCCTTTTGGGCCTTACAGTCGGTGGGGTCGTCCTTTTGGGTCTTACAGTCGGTGGGGTCATCCTTTTGGGTCTTACAGTCGGTGGGGTCCTTGACCTTTTGGGTCTTACAGTCGGTGGGGTCCTTGTCCTTTTGGGTCTTACAGTCGGTGAGGCCTTGTCCTTTTTGGTCTTACAGTCGGTGGGGTCCTTGTCCTTTTGGGTCTTACAGTTGGTGGGGTCCTTGTCCTCTTGGGTATTACAGTCGGTGGGGTCCTTGTCCTTTTTGGTCTTACAGTCGGTGAGGTCCTTGTCCTTTTGTGTCTTACAGTCGGTGGTCTCGTCCTTTGGGTCTTACAGTTAGTGGGGTCATCCTTTTGTGTCTTACAGTCGGTGGGGTCGTCTTTTTGGGTCTTACAGTCGGTGAGGTCGCCCTTTTGGGTCTTACTGTTGGTGGGGTCATCCTTTTGGGTCTAACAGTCGGTGGGTCGTCCTTTTGGGTCTTACAGTCGGTGGGGTCGTCCTTTTGGGTCTTACAGTCGGTGGGGTCATCCTTTTGGGTCTTACAGTCGGTGGGGTCCTTGACCTTTTGGGTCTTACAGTCGGTGGGGTCCTTGTCCTTTTGGGTCTTACAGTCGGTGAGGCCTTGTCCTTTTTGGTCTTACAGTCGGTGGGGTCCTTGTCCTTTTGGGTCTTACATTCGGTGGGGTCCTTGTCCTTTGGGTCTTACAGTCGGTGGGGTCCTTGTCCTTTTTGGTCTTACAGTCGGTGGGGTCCTTGTCCTTTTGGGTCTTACAGTCGGTGGGGTCCTTGTCCTCTTGGGTCTTACAGTCGTTGGGGTCCTTGTCCTTTTTGGTCTTACAGTCGGTGGGTCCTTGTCCTTTTGTGTCTTACAGTCGGTGGGGTCCTTGTCCTTTGGGTCTTACAGTCGGTGGGGTCCTTGTCCTTTTGGGTCGTACAGTCGATCGGGTCCTTGTCCTTATGGG
Source organism: Salmo salar (assembly GCF_905237065.1). Taxonomy (NCBI): domain Eukaryota; kingdom Metazoa; phylum Chordata; class Actinopteri; order Salmoniformes; family Salmonidae; genus Salmo; species Salmo salar. The sequence continues at coordinate 4,634,399 of NC_059453.1, forward strand.
TCTTACAGTCGGTGGGGTCGTCCTTTTCGGTCTTACAGTCGGTGGGGTCCTTGTACTTTTGGGTCTTACAGTCGGTGGGATTGCCCTTTTGGGTCTTACTGTTGGTGGGGTCATCCTTTTGGGTCTTAGAGTCGGTGGGGTCCTTGTCCTTTTGGGTCTTACAGTCGGTGGGGTCCTTGACCTTTTGGGTCTTACAGTAGGTGGGGTCCTTGTCCTTTTGGGTCTTACAGTCGGTGAGGTCATCCTTTTGGGTCTTACATTCGGTGGGGTCGTCCTTTTGGGTCTTACAGTCGGTGGGGTCGTCCTTTTGGGTATTACAGTCGATGGGGTCCTTGTCCTTTTGGGTCTTAAAGTCGGTGGGGCCCTTTCCTTTTGGGTCTTACAGTCGGTGGGGTCCTTGTCCTTTTGGGTCTTACAGTAGGTGGGGTCCTTGTCCTTTTTGGTCTTACAGTCGGTGGGGTCCTTGTCCTTTTGTGTCTTACAGTCGGTGTTGTCCTTGTCCTTTTGGGTCTTACAGTCGGTGGGGTCCTTGTCCTTTTGGGTCGTACAGTCGATGGGGTCCTTGTCCTTTTGGGTCTTACAGTCGGTGGGGTCCTTGTCCTTTTGGGTCTTACAGTCGGTGGGGTCGTTATTTTGGGTCTTACAGTCGGTGGGGTCCTTGTCCTTTTGGGTCTTACAGTCGGTGGGGGTGCCCTTTTGGGTCTTAATGTTGGTGAGGTCATCCTTTTGGGTCTTAGAGTCGGTGGGGTCCTTGTCCTTTTGGGTCTTACAGTAGGTGGGGTCCTTGTCCATTTGGGTCTTACAGTCGGTGGGGTCATCCTTTTGGGTCTTACATTCGGTGGGGTCGTCCTTTTGGGTCTTACAGTCGGTGGGGTCCTTGTCCTTTTGGGTCTTAAAGTCGGTGGGGTGGTCCTTTTGGGTCTTACAGTCGGTGGTCTCGTCCTTTTGGGTCTTACAGTTGGTGGGGTCATCCTTTTGTGTCTTACAGTCGGTGGGGTCGTCCTTTTGGGTCTTACAGTCGGTGGGGTCGCCCTTTTGGGTCTTACTGTTGGTGGGGTCATCCTTTTGGGCCTAACAGTCGGTGGGTCGTCCTTTTGGGTCTTACAGTCGGTGGGGTCGTCCTTTTGGGTCTTACAGTCGGTGGGGTGACTCTTTTGGGTCTTACAGTTGGTGGGGTCATCCTTTTGGGTTTTACAGTCTGTGGGGTCCTTGACCTTTTGGGTCTTACAGTCGGTGGGGTCCTTGTCCTTTTGGGTCTTACAGTCGGTGAGGCCTTGTCCTTTTTGGTCTTACAGTTGGTGGGGTCCTTGTCCTTTTGGGGCTTACAGTCAGTGGGGCCTTGTCCTTTTTGGTCTTACAGTCGGTGGGGTCCTTGTCCTTTTTGGTCTTACAGTCGGTGGGGTCCTTGTCCTTTTTGGTCTTACAGTCGGTGGGGTCCTTGTCCTTTTGGCTCTTACAGTCGGTGGGGTGGTCCTTTTGGGTCTTACAGTCGGTGAGGCCTTGTCCTTTTTGGTCTTACAGTCGGTGGGGTCCTTGTCCTTTTGGGTCTTACAGTTGGTGGGGTCCTTGTCCTCTTGGGTATTACAGTCGGTGGGGTCCTTGTCCTTTTTGGTCTTACAGTCGGTGAGGTCCTTGTCCTTTTGTGTCTTACAGTCGGTGGGGTCCTTGTCCTTTGGGTCTTACAGTCGGTGGGGTCCTTGTCCTTTTGGGTCTTACAGTCGGTGAGGCCTTGTCCTTTTGGTCTTACAGTCGGTGGGGTCCTTGTCCTTTTGGGTCTTACAATCGGTGGGGTCCTTGTCCTTTTGTGTCTTACAGTCGGTGGGGTCCTTGTCCTTTGGGTCTTACAGTCGGTGGGGTCCTTGTCCTTTTGGGTCGTACAGTCGATGGGGTCCTTGTCCTTATGGGTCTTACAGTCTTTGGGGTCGTCCTTTTGGGTCTTACAGTCGGTGGGGTCCTTGTCCTTTTGGGACTTACAGTCGGTGGGATCGCCCTTTTGGGTCTTACTGTTGGTGGGGTCATCCTTTTGGGTCTTAGAGTCGGTGGGGTCCTTGTCCTTTTGGGTCTTACAGTCGGTGGGGTCCTTGACCTTTTGGGTCTTACAGTAGGTGGGGTCCTTGACCTTTTGGGTCTTACAGTCGGTGAGGTCATCCTTTTGGGTCTTACATTCGGTGGGGTCGTCCTTTTGGGTCTTACAGTCGGTGGAGTCGTCCTTTTGGGTCTTACAGTCGATGGGGTCCTTGTCCTTTTGGGTCTTAAAGTCGGTGGGGCCCTTTCCTTTTGGGTCTTACAGTCGGTGGGGTCCTTGTCCTTTTTGGTCTTACAGTCGGTGGGGTCCTTGTCCTTTTGTGTCTTACAGTCGGTGTTGTCCTTGTCCTTTTGGGTCTTACAGTCGGTGGGGTCCTTGTCCTTTTGGGTCGTACAGTCGATGGGGTCCTTGTCCTTATGGGTCTTACAGTCGGTGGGGTCGTCCTTTTGGGTCTTACAGTCGGTGGGGTCCTTGTCCTTTTGGGTGTTACAGTCGGTGGGTTCGTTATTTTGGGTCTTACAGTCGGTGGGGTCCTTGTCCTTTTGGGTCTTACAGTCGGTGGGGTCGCCCTTTTGGGTCTTACTGTTGGTGAGGTCATCCTTTTGGGTCTTAGAGTCGGTGGGGTCCTTGTCCTTTTGGGTCTTACAGTAGGTGGGGTCCTTGTCCTTTTGGGTCTTACAGTCGGTGGGGTCATCCTTTTGGGTCTTACAGTTGGTGGGGTCATCCTTTTGTGTCTTACAGTCGGTGGGGTCGTCCTTTTGGGTCTTACAGTCGGTGGGGTCGCCCTTTTGGGTCTTACTGTTGGTGGGGTCATCCTTTTGGGTCTAACAGTCGGTGGGTCGTCCTTTTGGGTCTTACAGTCGGTGGGGTCGTCCTTTTGGGTCTTACAGTCGGTGGGGTGACTCTATTGGGTCTTACAGTTGGTGGGGTCATCCTTTTGGGTCTTACAGTCTGTGGGGTCCTTGACCTTTTGGGTCTTACAGTCGGTGGGGTCCTTGTCCTTTTGGGTCTTACAGTCGGTGGGGTCATCCTTTTGGGTCTTACATTTGGTGGGGTCGTCCTTTTGGGTCTTACAGTCGGTGGGGTCGTCCTTTTGGGTCTTACAGTCGGTGGGGTCCTTGTCCTTTTGGGTCTTAAAGTCGGTTGGGTGGTCCTTTTGGGTCTTACAATCGGTGGTCTCATCCTTTTGGGTCTTACAGTTGGTGGGGTCATCCTTTTGTGTCTTACAGTCGGTGGGGTCGTCCTTTTGGGTCTTACAGTCGGTGGTGTCGCCCTTTTGGGTCTTACTGTTGGTGGGGTCCTTGACCTTTTGGGTCTTACAGTCGGTGGGGTCCCCGTCCTTTTGGGTCTTACAGTTGGTGAGGCCTTGTCCTTTTATGTCTTACAGTCGGTGGGGTCCTTGTCCTTTTGGGTCTTACAGTCGGTGGGGTCCTTGTCCTCTTGGGTCTTACAGTCGGTGGGGTCCTTGTCCTTTTTGGTCTTACAGTCCGTGGGGTCCTTGTCCTTTTGTGTCTTACAGTCGGTGGGGTCCTTGTCCTTTGGGTCTTACAGTCGGTGGGGTCCTTGTCCTTTTGGGTCTTACAGTCGGTGAGGCCTTGTCCTTTTTGGTCTTACAGTCGGGGGGGTCCTTGTCCTTTTGGGTCTTACAATCGGTGGGGTCCTTGTCCTCTTGGGTCTTACAGTCGGTGGGGTCCTTGTCCTTTTTGGTCTTACAGTCGGTGGGTCCTTGTCCTTTTGTGTCTTACAGTCGGTGGGGTCCTTGTCCTTTGGGTCTTACAGTCGGTGGGGTCCTTGTCCTTTTGGGTCGTACAGTCGATGGGGTCCTTGTCCTTATGAGTCTTACAGTCTTTGGGGTCGTCCTTTTGGGTCTTACAGTCGGTGGGGTCCTTGTCCTTTTGGGTCTTACAGTCGGTGGGATCGCCCTTTTGGGTCTTACTGTTGGTGGGGTCATCCTTTTGGGTCTTAGAGTCGGTGGGGTCCTTGTCCTTTTGGGTCTTACAGTCGGTGGGGTCCTTGACCTTTTGGGTCTTACAGTCGGTGGGGTCCTTGTCCTTTTGGGTGTTACAGTCGGTGGGGTCGTTATTTTGGGTCTTACAGTCGGTGGGGTCCTTGTCCTTTTGGGTCTTACAGTCGGTGGGGTCGCCCTTTTGGGTCTTACTGTTGGTGAGGTCATCCTTTTGGGTCTTAGAGTCGGTGGGGTCCTTGTCCTTTTGGGTCTTACAGTAGGTGGGGTCCTTGTCCTTTTGGGTCTTACAGTCGGTGGGGTCATCCTTTTGGGTCTTACATTTGGTGGGGTCGTCCTTTTGGGTCTTACAGTCGGTGGGGTCGTCCTTTTGGGTCTTACAGTCGGTGGGGTCCTTGTCATTTTGGGTCTTAAAGTCGGTTGGGTGGTCCTTTTGGGTCTTACAGTCGGTGGTCTCATCCTTTTGGGTCTTACAGTTGGTGGGGTCATCCTTTTGTGTCTTACAGTCGGTTGGGGTCGTCCTTTTGGGTCTTACCGTCGGTGGGGTCGCCCTTTTGGGTCTTACTGTTGGTGGGGTCATCCTTTTGGGTCTAACAGTCGGTGGGTCGTCCTTTTGGGTCTTACAGTCGGTGGGGTCGTCCTTTTGGGTCTTACAGTCGGTGGGGTGACTCTTTTGGGTCTTACAGTTGGTGGGGTCATCCTTTTGGGTCTTACAGTCTGTGGGGTCCTTGACCTTTTGGGTCTTACAGTCGGCGGGGTCCTTGTCCTTTTGGGTCTTACAGTCGGTGGGGTCATCCTTTTGGGTCTTACATTTGGTGGGGTTGTCCTTTTGGGTCTTACAGTCGGTGGGGTCGTCCTTTTGGGTCTTACAGTCGGTGGGGTCCTTGTCCTTTTGAGTCTTAAAGTCGGTTTGGTGGTCCTTTTGGGTCTTACAGTCGGTGGTCTCATCCTTTTGGGTCTTACAGTTGGTGGGGTCATCCTTTTGTGTCTTACATTCGGTGGGGTCGTCCTTTTGGGTCTTACAGTCGGTGGGGTCGCCCTTTTGGGTCTTACTGTTGGTGGGGTCATCCTTTTGGGTCTAACAGTCGGTGGGTCGTCCTTTTGGGTCTTACAGTCGGTGGGGTCGTCCTTTTGGGTCTTACAGTCGGTGGGGTGGTCCTTTTGGGTCTTACAGTCGGTGGTCTCGTCCTTTGGGTCTTACAGTTAGTGGGGTCATCCTTTTGTGTCTTACAGTCGGTGGGGTCATCCTTTTGGGTCTTAGAGTCGTTGGTGTCGTCCTTTTGGGTCTTACAGTCGGTGGGGTCGCCCTTTTGGGTCTTACTGTTGGTGGGGTCATCCTTTTGGGTCTAACAGTCGGTGGGTCGTCCTTTTGGGTCTTACAGTCGGTGGGGTCGTCCTTTTGGGTCTTACAGTCGGTGGGGTGACTCTTTTGGGTCTTACAGTTGGTGGGGTCATCCTTTTGGGTCTTACAGTCTGTGGGGTCCTTGACCTTTTGGGTCTTACAGTCGGCGGGGTCCTTGTCCTTTTGGGTCTTACAGTCGGTGGGGTCGTCCTTTTGGGTCTTACATTTGGTGGGGTTGTCCTTTTGGGTCTTACAGTCGGTGGGGTCGTCCTTTTGGGTCTTACAGTCGGTGGGGTCCTTGTCCTTTTGAGTCTTAAAGTCGGTTTGGTGGTCCTTTTGGGTCTTACAGTCGGTGGTCTCATCCTTTTGGGTCTTACAGTTGGTGGGGTCATCCTTTTGTGTCTTACATTCGGTGGGGTCGTCCTTTTGGGTCTTACAGTCGGTGGGGTCGCCCTTTTGGGTCTTACTGTTGGTGGGGTCATCCTTTTGGGTCTAACAGTCGGTGGGTCGTCCTTTTGGGTCTTACAGTCGGTGGGGTCGTCCTTTTGGGTCTTACAGTCGGTGGGGTGGTCCTTTTGGGTCTTACAGTCGGTGGTCTCGTCCTTTGGGTCTTACAGTTAGTGGGGTCATCCTTTTGTGTCTTACAGTCGGTGGGGTCATCCTTTTGGGTCTTAGAGTCGTTGGTGTCGTCCTTTTGGGTCTTACAGTCGGTGGGGTCTTTGTCCTTTTGGGTCTTACAGTCGGTGGGGTCCTTGACCTTTTGGGTCTTACAGTAGGTGGGGTCCTTGTCCTTTTAGGTCTTACAGTCGGTTGGGCCTAGTCCTTTTTGGTCTTACAGTCGGTGGGGTCCTTGTCCTTTTGGGGCTTACAGTCGGTGGGGTCCTTGTCCTTTTTGGTCTTACAGTCGGTGGGGTCCTTGTCCTTTTGGGGCTTACAGTCGTTGGGGTCCTTGTCCTTTTGAGTCTTACAGTCGGTGGGGTCCTTGTCCTTTTGGGTCTTACAGTCGGTGGGGTCGCCCTTTTGAGTCATACAGTTGGTGGGGTCATCCTTTTGGGTCTTAGAGTCGTTGGTGTCGTCCTTTTGGGTCTTACAGTCGGTGGGGTCTTTGTCCTTTTGGGTCTTACAGTCGGTGGGGTCCTTGACCTTTTGGGTCTTACAGTAGGTGGGGTCCTTGTCCTTTTAGGTCTTACAGTCGGTTGGGCCTAGTCCTTTTTGGTCTTACAATCGGTGGGGTCCTTGTCCTTTTGAGTCTTACAGTCGGTGGGGTCCTTGTCCTTTTTGGTCTTACAGTCGGTGGGGTCTTTGTCCTTTTGGGTCTTACAGTCGGTGGGGTCCTTGTCCTTTTGGGTCTTACAGTCAGGGGGGTACTTGTCCTTTTGGGTCTTACAGTCGGTGGGGTGGTCCTTTTGGGTCTTACAGTCGGTGGTCTCGTCCTTTGGGTCTTTCAGTTAGTGGGGTCATCCTTTTGGGTCTAACAGTCAGTGGGTCGTCCTTTTGGGTCTTACAGTCGGTGGGGTTGTCCTTTTGGGTCTTACAGTCGGTGGGGTCATCCTTTTGGGTCTTACAGTCGGTGGGGTCCTTGACCTTTTGGGTCTTACAGTCGGTGGGGTCCTTGTCCTTTTGGGTCTTACAGTCGGTGAGGCCTTGTCCTTTTTGGTCTTACAGTCGGTGGGGTCCTTGTACTTTTGGGTCTTACAGTCAGTGGGGTCCTTGTCCTCTTGGGTCTTACAGTCGGTGGAGTCCTTGTCCTTTTTGGTCTTACAGTCGGTGGGGTCCTTGTCCTTTTGTGTCTTACAGTCGGTGGGGTCCTTGTCCTTTGGGTCTTACAGTCGGTGGGGTCCTTTTCCTTTTGGGTCTTACAGTCGGTGAGGCCTTGTCCTTTTGGTCTTACAGTCGGTGGGGTCCTTGTCCTTTTGGGTCTTACAGTCGGTGGGGTCCTTGTCCTCTTGGGTCTTACAGTCGGTGGGGTCCTTGTCCTTTTTGGTCTTACAGTCGGTGGGGTCCTTGTCCTTTTGTGTCTTACAGTCGGAGGGGTCCTTGTCCTTTGGGTCTTACAGTCGGTGGGGTCCTTGTCCTTTTGGGTCGTACAGTCGATGGGGTCCTTGTCCTTATGGGTCTTACAGTCGGTGGGGTCGTCCTTTTGGGTCTTACAGTCGGTGGGGTCCTTGTCCTTTTGGGTCTTACAGTCGGTGGGGTCGCCCTTTTGGGTCTTACTGTTGGTGGGGTCATCCTTTTGGGTCTTACTGTTGGTGGGGTCATCCTTTTGGGTCTTAGAGTCGGTGGGGTCCTTGTCCTTTTGGGTCTTATAGTCGGTGGGGTCCTTGACCTTTTGGGTCTTACAGTAGGTGGTGTCGTCCTTTTGGGTATTACAGTCGGTGGGGTCGTCCTTTTGGGTCTTACAGTCGGTGGTGTCGCCCTTTTGGGTCTTACTGTTGGTGGGGTCATCCTTTTGTGTCTAACAGTCGTTGGGTCGTCCTTTTGGGTCTTACAGTCGGTGGGGTGGTCCTTTTGGGTCTTACAGTCGGTGGTCTCGTCCTTTGGGTCTTACAGTTAGTGGGGTCATCCTTTTGTGTCTTACAGTCGGTGGGGTCGTCTTTTTGGGTGTTACAGTCGGTGAGGTCGCCCTTTTGGGTCTTACTGTTGGTGGGGTCGTCCTTTTGGGTCTTACAGTCGGTGGGGTCGTCCTTTTGGGTCTTACAGTCGGTGGGGTCATCCTTTTGGGTCTTACAGTCGGTGGGGTCCTTGACCTTTTGGGTCTTACAGTCGGTGGGGTCCCCGTCCTTTTGGGTCTTACAGTTGGTGAGGCCTTGTCCTTTTATGTCTTACAGTCGGAGGGGTCCTTGTCCTTTTGGGTCTTACAGTCGGTGGGGTCCTTGTCCTCTTGGGTCTTACAGTCGGTGGGGTCCTTGTCCTTTTTGGTCTTACAGTCCGTGGGGTCCTTGTCCTTTTGTGTCTTACAGTCGGTGGGGTCCTTGTCCTTTGGGTCTTACAGTCGGTGGGGTCCTTGTCCTTTTGGGTCTTACAGTCGGTGAGGCCTTGTCCTTTTTGGTCTTACAGTCGGGGGGGTCCTTGTCCTTTTGGGTCTTACAATCGGTGGGGTCCTTGTCCTCTTGGGTCTTACAGTCGGTGGGGTCCTTGTCCTTTTTGGTCTTACAGTCGGTGGGTCCTTGTCCTTTTGTGTCTTACAGTCGGTGGGGTCCTTGTCCTTTGGGTCTTACAGTCGGTGGGGTCCTTGTCCTTTTGGGTCGTACAGTCGATGGGGTCCTTGTCCTTATGAGTCTTACAGTCTTTGGGGTCGTCCTTTTGGGTCTTACAGTCGGTGGGGTCCTTGTCCTTTTGGGTCTTACAGTCGGTGGGATCGCCCTTTTGGGTCTCACTGTTGGTGGGGTCATCCTTTTGGGTCTTAGAGTCGGTGGGGTCCTTGTCCTTTTGGGTCTTACAGTCGGTGGGGTCCTTGACCTTTTGGGTCTTACAGTCGGTGGGGTCCTTGTCCTTTTGGGTGTTACAGTCGGTGGGGTCGTTATTTTGGGTCTTACAGTCGGTGGGGTCCTTGTCCTTTTGGGTCTTACAGTCGGTGGGGTCGCCCTTTTGGGTCTTACTGTTGGTGAGGTCATCCTTTTGGGTCTTAGAGTCGGTGGGGTCCTTGTCCTTTTGGGTCTTACAGTAGGTGGGGTCCTTGTCCTTTTGGGTCTTACAGTCGGTGGGGTCATCCTTTTGGGTCTTACATTTGGTGGGGTCGTCCTTTTGGGTCTTACAGTCGGTGGGGTCGTCCTTTTGGGTCTTACAGTCGGTGGGGTCCTTGTCATTTTGGGTCTTAAAGTCGGTTGGGTGGTCCTTTTGGGTCTTACAGTTGGTGGGGTCATCCTTTTGTGTCTTACAGTCGGTTGGGGTCGTCCTTTTGGGTCTTACCGTCGGTGGGGTCGCCCTTTTTGGGTCTTACTGTTGGTGGGGTCATCCTTTTGGGTCTAACAGTCGGTGGGTCGTCCTTTTGGGTCTTACAGTCGGTGGGGTCCTTGACCTTTTGGGTCTTACAGTCGGTGGGGTCCCCGTCCTTTTGGGTCTTACAGTTGGTGGGGTCTTGTCCTTTTGGGTCTTACAGTCTGTGGGGTCCTTGTCCTTTTGGGTCTTACAGTCGGTGGGGTCCTTGTCCTTTTGGGTCTTACAGTCGGTGGGGTCCTTGTCCTTTTGGGTCTTACAGTCCGTGGGGTCCTTGTCCTTTTGGGTCTTACAGTCGGTGGGGTCCTTGTCCTTTTGGGTCTTACAGTCGGTGGGGTCCTTGTCCTTTTGGGTCTTACAGTCGGTGTGGCCTTGTCCTTTTGGTCTTACAGTCGGGGGGGTCCTTGTCCTTTTGGGTCTTACAGTCGGTGGGGTCCTTGTCCTCTTGGGTCTTACAGTCGGTGGGGTCCTTGTCCTTTTTGGTCTTACAGTCGGTGGGTCTTGTCCTTTTGGGTCTTACAGTCGGTGGGGTCCTTGTCCTTTGGGTCTTACAGTCGGTGGGGTCTTGTCCTTTTGGGTCTTACAGTCGATGGGGTCCTTGTCCTTATGGGTCTTACAGTCTTTGGGGTCGTCCTTTTGGGTCTTACAGTCGGTGGGGTCCTTGTCCTTTTGGGTCTTACAGTCGGTGGGGTCGCCCTTTTGGGTCTCACTGTTGGTGGGGTCATCCTTTTGGGTCTTACAGTCGGTGGGGTCCTTGTCCTTTTGGGTCTTACAGTCGGTGGGGTCCTTGACCTTTTGGGTCTTACAGTCGGTGGGGTCCTTGTCCTTTTGGGTCTTACAGTCGGTGGGGTCGTTATTTTGGGTCTTACAGTCGGTGGGGTCCTTGTCCTTTTGGGTCTTACAGTCGGTGGGGTCGCCCTTTTGGGTCTTACTGTTGGTGAGGTCATCCTTTTGGGTCTTACAGTCGGTGGGGTCCTTGTCCTTTTGGGTCTTACAGTAGGTGGGGTCCTTGTCCTTTTGGGTCTTACAGTCGGTGGGGTCATCCTTTTGGGTCTTACATTTGGTGGGGTCGTCCTTTTGGGTCTTACAGTCGGTGGGGTCGTCCTTTTGGGTCTTACAGTCGGTGGGGTCCTTGTCCTTTTGGGTCTTAAAGTCGGTTGGGTGGTCCTTTTGGGTCTTACAGTTGGTGGGGTCATCCTTTTGTGTCTTACAGTCGGTTGGGGTCGTCCTTTTGGGTCTTACCGTCGGTGGGGTCGCCCTTTTGGGTCTTACTGTTGGTGGGGTCATCCTTTTGGGTCTTACAGTCGGTGGGGTCGTCCTTTTGGGTCTTACAGTCGGTGGGGTCGTCCTTTTGGGTCTTACAGTCGGTGGGGTGACTCTTTTGGGTCTTACAGTTGGTGGGGTCATCCTTTTGGGTCTTACAGTCTGTGGGGTCCTTGACCTTTTGGGTCTTACAGTCGGTGGGGTCCTTGTCCTTTTGGGTCTTACAGTCGGTGGGGTCATCCTTTTGGGTCTTACATTTGGTGGGGTTGTCCTTTTGGGTCTTACAGTCGGTGGGGTCGTCCTTTTGGGTCTTACAGTCGGTGGGGTCCTTGTCCTTTTGGGTCTTAAAGTCGGTTTGGTGGTCCTTTTGGGTCTTACAGTCGGTGGTCTCATCCTTTTGGGTCTTACAGTTGGTGGGGTCATCCTTTTGTGTCTTACATTCGGTGGGGTCGTCCTTTTGGGTCTTACAGTCGGTGGGGTCGCCCTTTTGGGTCTTACTGTTGGTGGGGTCATCCTTTTGGGTCTAACAGTCGGTGGGTCGTCCTTTTGGGTCTTACAGTCGGTGGGGTCGTCCTTTTGGGTCTTACAGTCGGTGGGGTGGTCCTTTTGGGTCTTACAGTCGGTGGTCTCGTCCTTTGGGTCTTACAGTTAGTGGGGTCATCCTTTTGTGTCTTACAGTCGTTGGTGTCGTCCTTTTGGGTCTTACAGTCGGTGGGGTCTTTGTCCTTTTGGGTCTTACAGTCGGTGGGGTCCTTGACCTTTTGGGTCTTACAGTAGGTGGGGTCCTTGTCCTTTTAGGTCTTACAGTCGGTTGGGCCTTGTCCTTTTTGGTCTTACAGTCGGTGGGGTCCTTGTCCTTTTGGGGCTTACAGTCGGTGGGGTCCTTGTCCTTTTTGGTCTTACAGTCGGTGGGGTCCTTGTCCTTTTGGGGCTTACAGTCGTTGGGGTCCTTGTCCAATTGAGTCTTACAGTCGGTGGGGTCCTTGTCCTTTTGGGTCTTACAGTCGGTGGGGTCGCCCTTTTGAGTCATACAGTTGGTGGGGTCATCCTTTTGGGTCTTAGAGTCGTTGGTGTCGTCCTTTTGGGTCTTACAGTCGGTGGGGTCTTTGTCCTTTTGGGTCTTACAGTCGGTGGGGTCCTTGACCTTTTGGGTCTTACAGTAGGTGGGGTCCTTGTCCTTTTAGGTCTTACAGTCGGTTGGGCCTAGTCCTTTTTGGTCTTACAATCGGTGGGGTCCTTGTCCTTTTGGGTCTTACAGTCGGTGGGGTCCTTGTCCTTTTGAGTCTTACAGTCGGTGGGGTCCTTGTCCTTTTTGGTCTTACAGTCGGTGGGGTCCTTGTCCTTTTGGGTCTTACAGTCGGTGGGGTCCTTGTCCTTTTGGGTCTTACAGTCAGGGGGGTACTTGTCCTTTTGGGTCTTACAGTCGGTGGGGTGGTCCTTTTGGGTCTTACAGTCGGTGGTCTCGTCCTTTGGGTCTTTCAGTTAGTGGGGTCATCCTTTTGTGTCTTACAGTTGGTGGGGTCGTCTTTTTGGGTCTTACAGTCGGTGAGGTCGCCCTTTTGGGTCTTACTGTTGGTGGGGTCATCCTTTTGGGTCTAACAGTCAGTGGGTCGTCCTTTTGGGTCTTACAGTCGGTGGGGTTGTCCTTTTGGGTCTTACAGTCGGTGGGGTCATCCTTTTGGGTCTTACAGTCGGTGGGGTCCTTGACCTTTTGGGTCTTACAGTCGGTGGGGTCCTTGTCCTTTTGGGTCTTACAGTCGGTGAGGCCTTGTCCTTTTTGGTCTTACAGTCGGTGTGGTCCTTGTCCTTTTGTGTCTTACAGTCGGTGGGGTCCTTGTCCTTTGGGTCTTACAGTCGGTGGGGTCCTTTTCCTTTTGGGTCTTACAGTCGGTGAGGCCTTGTCCTTTTGGTCTTACAGTCGGTGGGGTCCTTGTCCTTTTGGGTCTTACAGTCGGTGGGGTCCTTGTCCTCTTGGGTCTTACAGTCGGTGGGGTCCTTGTCCTTTTTGGTCTTACAGTCGGTGGGGTCCTTGTCCTTTTGTGTCTTACAGTCGGAGGGGTCCTTGTCCTTTGGGTCTTACAGTCGGTGGGGTCCTTGTCCTTTTGGGTCATACAGTCGATGGGGTCCTTGTCCTTATGGGTCTTACAGTCGGTGGGGTCGTCCTTTTGGGTCTTACAGTCGGTGGGGTCCTTGTCCTTTTGGGTCTTACAGTCGGTGGGGTCGCCCTTTTGGGTCTTACTGTTGGTGGGGTCATCCTTTTGGGTCTTACTGTTGGTGGGGTCATCCTTTTGGGTCTTAGAGTCGGTGGGGTCCTTGTCCTTTTGGGTCTTACAGTAGGTGGTGTCGTCCTTTTGGGTCTTACAGTCGGTGGGGTCGTCCTTTTGGGTCTTACAGTCGGTGGGGTCCTTGTCCTTTTGGGTCTTAAATTCGGTGGGGTGGTCCTTTTGGGTCTTACAGTCGGTGGTCTCGTCCTTTTGGGTCTTACAGTTGGTGGGGTCATCCTTTTGTGTCTTACAGTCGGTGGGGTCGTCCTTTTGGGTCTTACAGTCGGTGGGGTCGCCCTTTTGGGTCTTACTGTTGGTGGGGTCATCCTTTTGGGTCTAACAGTCGGTGGGTCGTCCTTTTGGGTCTTACAGTCGGTGGGGTCGTCCTTTTGGGTCTTACAGTCGATGGGGTCCTTGTCCTTATGGGTCTTACAGTCGGTGGGGTCGTCCTTTTGGGTCTTACAGTCGGTGGGGTCCTTGTCCTTTTGGGTCTTACAGTCGGTGGGGTCGCCCTTTTGGGTCTTACTGTTGGTGGGGTCATCCTTTTGGGTCTTAGAGTCGGTGGGGTCCTTGTCCTTTTGAGTCTTACAGTCGGTGGGGTCCTTGTCCTTTTGGGTCTTACAGTAGGTGGGGTCCTTGTCCTTTTGGGTCTTACAGTCGGTGGGGTCATCCTTTTGGGTCTTGCATTCGGTGGGGTCGTCCTTTTGGGTCTTACAGTCGGTGGGGTCATCCTTTTGGGTCTTACAGTCGATGGGGTCCTTGTCCTTATGGGTCTTAAAGTCGGTGATGCCCTTTCCTTTTGGGTCTTACAGTCGGTGGGGTCCTTGTCCTTTAGGGTCTTACAGTCGGTGGGGTCCTTGTCCTTTTGGTCTTACAGTCGGTGGGGTCCTTGTCCTTTTTGGTCTTACAGTCTGTGGGGTCCTTGTCCTTTTGGGTCTTACAGTCGGTGGGGTCCTTGTCCTTTTGGGTCTTACAGTCGGTGGGGTCCTTGTCCTTTTGGGTCTTAAAGTCGGTTTGGTGGTCCTTTTGGGTCTTACAGTCGGTGGTCTCGTCCTTTTGGGTCTTACAGTCGGTGGGGTCATCCTTTTGTGTCTTACATTCGGTGGGGTCGTCCTTTTGGGTCTTACAGTCGGTGGGGTCGCCCTTTTGGGTCTTACTGTTGGTGAGGTCATCCTTTTGGGTCTTTCAGTCGGTGGGGTCCTTGTCCTTTTGGGTCTTACAGTCGGTGGGGTCCTTGACCTTTTGGGTCTTACAGTCGGTGGGGTCCTTGTCCTTTTGGGTCTTACAGTCGGTGGGGTCATCCTTTTGGGTCTTACATTCGGTGGGGTCGTCCTTTTGGGTCTTACAGTCGGTGGGGTCGTCCTTTTGGGTCTTACAGTCGGTGGGGTCCTTGTCCTTTTGGGTCTTAAAGTCGGTGGGGCCCTTTCCTTTTGGGTCTTACAGTCGGTGGGGTCCATGTCCTTTTGGGTCTTACAGTCGGTGGGGCCTTGTCCTTTTTGGTCTTACAGTCGGTGGGGTCCTTGTCCTTTTTGGTCTTACAGTCGGTGGGGTCCTTGTCCTTTTGGGTCTTACAGTCGTTGGGGTCACTCTTTTGGGTCTTACAGTTGGTGGGGTCATCCTTTTGGGTCTTACAGTCGGTGGGGTCCTTGTCCTTTTGGGTCTTACAGTCGGTGAGGCCTTGTCCTTTTTGGTCTTACAGTCGGTGGGGTCCTTGTCCTTTTGGGGCTTACAGTCGGTGGAGTCCTTGTCCTTTTGGGGCTTACAGTCGGTGGGGCCTTGTCCTTTTTGGTCTTACAGTCGGTGGGGTCCTTGTCCTTTTGGGTCTTACAGTCGGTGGGGTCCTTCTCCTCTTGGGTCTTACAGTCGGTGGGGTCCTTGTCCTTTTTGGTCTTACAGTCGGTGGGGTCCTTGTCCTTTTGTGTCTTACAGTCGGTGGGGTCCTTGTCCTTTTGGGTCTTACAGTCGGTGGGGTCCTTGTCCTTTTTGGTCTTACAGTCGGTGGGGTCCATGTCCTTTTGGGTCTTACTGTTGGTGGGGTCATCATTTTTGGGTCTTAGAGTCGGTGGGGTCCTTGTCCTTTTGGGTCTTACAGTCGGTGGGGTCCTTGTCCTTTTGGGTCTTACAGTAGGTGGGGTCCTTGTCCTTTTTGGTCTTACAGTCGGTGAGGTCCTTGTCCTTTTTGGTCTTACAGTCGGTGGGGTCCTTGTCCTTTTGGGTCTTACAGTCGGTGGGCTCGCCCTTTTGGGTCTTACAGTTGGTGGGGTCATCCTTTTGTGTCTTACAGTCAGTGGGGTCGTCCTTTTCGGTCTTACAGTCGGTGGGGCCTTGTCCTTTTTGGTCTTACAGTTGGTGGGGTCCTTGTCCTTTTGGGGCTTACATTCATTGGGGCCTTGTCCTTTTTGGTCTTACAGTCGGTGGGGTCCTTGTCCTTTTGGGTCTTACAGTCGGTGGGGTCCTTGTCATTTTGTGTCTTACAGTCGGTGGGGTCCTTGTCCTTTTGGGTCTTACAGTCGGTGGGGTCCTTGTCCTTTTGGGTCGTACAGTCGATGGGGTCCTTGTCCTTATGGGTCTTACAGTCTTTGGGGTCCTTGTCCTTTTGGGTCTTACAGTCGGTGGGGTCCTTGTCCTTTTGGGTCTTACAGTCGGTGGGGTCGCCCTTTTGGGTCTTACTGTCGGTGGGGTCCTTCCTTTTGGGTCTTACAGTCGGTGGGGTCCTTGTCCTTTTGGGTCTTACAGTCGGTGGGGTCCTTGTCCTTTTGGGTCTTACAGTCGGTGGGGTCCTTGTCCTTTTGGGTCTTACAGTCGGTGAGGTCCTTGTCCTTTTGGGTCTTACATTCGGTGGGGTCCTGTCCTTTTGGGTCTTACAGTCGGTGGGGTCGTCCTTTTGGGTCTTACAGTCGGTGGGGTCCTTGTCCTTTTGGGTCTTACAGTCGGTGGGGCCCTTGTCCTTTTGGGTCTTACAGTCGGTGGGGTCCTTGTCCTTTTTGGTCTTACAGTCGGTGGGGTCCTTGTCCTTTTGGGTCTTACAGTCGGTGTTGTCCTTGTCCTTTTGGGTCTTACAGTCGGTGGGGTCCTTGTCCTTTTGGGTCTTACAGTCGATGGGGTCGTCCTTTTGGGTCTTACAGTCGATGGGGTCCTTGTCCTTTTGGGTCTTACAGTCGGTGGGGTCGTCCTTTTGGGTCTTACAGTCGGTGGGGTCCTTGTCCTTTTGGGTCTTACAGTCGGTGGGGTCGCCCTTTTGGGTCTTACAGTTGGTGGGGTCGTCCTTTTGGGTCTTACAGTCGGTGGGGTCCTTGTCCTTTTGGGTCTTACAGTCGGTGGGGTCCTTGTCCTTTTGGGTCTTACAGTCGGTGGGGTCCTTGTCCTTTTGGGTCTTACAGTCGGTGGGGTCATTGTCCTTTTGGGTCTTGCATTCGGTGGGGTCCCGTCCTTTTGGGTCTTACAGTCGGTGGGGTCCTTGTCCTTTTGGGTCTTACAGTCGGTGGGGTCCTTGTCCTTTTGGGTCTTACAGTCGGTGGGCTCGCCCTTTTGGGTCTTACAGTTGGTGGGGTCATTTCCTTTTGGGTCTTACAGTCGGTGGGGTCCTTGTCCTTTTGGGTCTTACAGTCGGTGGGGTCCTTGTCCTTTTGGGTCTTACAGTCGGTGGGGTCCTTGTCCTTTTGGGTCTTACAGTCGGTGGGGTCGTTGTCCTTTTGGGTCTTACAGTCGGTGGGGTCCTTGTCCTTTTGGGTCTTACAGTCGGTGGGGTCGTCCTTTTGGGTCTTACTGTTGGTGGGGTCATCCTTTTGGGTCTTACAGTCGGTGGGGTCCTTGTCCTTTTGGGTCTTACAGTCGGTGGGGTCCTTGTCCTTTTGGGTCTTACAGTCGGTGGGGTCATTGTCCTTTTGGGTCTTACAGTTGGTGGGGTCCTTCTTTGGGTCTTACAGTCGGTGGGGTCTGTCCTTTTGGGTCTTACAGTCGGTGGGGTCCTTGTCCTTTTGGGTCTTACAGTCGGTGGGGTGGTCCTTTTGGGTCTTACAGTCGGTGGGTCTCGTCCTTTTGGGTCTTACAGTTGGTGGGGTCATTGTCCTTTTGGGTCTTACAGTCGGTGGGGTCCTGTCCTTTTGGGTCTTACAGTCGGTGGGGGTCGCCCTTTTGGGTCTTACTGTCGGTGGGGTCATTGTCCTTTTGGGTCTTACAGTCGGTGGGTCCTTGTCCTTTTGGGTCTTACAGTCGGTGGGGTCCTTGTCCTTTTGGGTCTTACAGTCGGTGGGGTCCTTGTCCTTTTGGGTCTTACAGTCGGTGGGGTCATCCTTTTGGGTCTTACAGTCGGTGGGGTCCTTGTCCTTTTGGGTCTTACAGTCGGTGGGGTCCTTGTCCTTTTGGGTCTTACAGTCGGTGGGGTCCTTGTCCTTTTGGGTCTTACAGTCGGTGGGGTCCTTGTCCTTTTGGGTCTTACAGTCGGTGGGGTCCTTGTCCTTTTGGGTCTTACAGTCGGTGGGGTCCTTGTCCTTTTGGGTCTTACAGTCGGTTGGTGGTCCTTTTGGGTCTTACAGTCGGTGGGGTCCTTGTCCTTTTGGGTCTTACAGTCGGTGGGGTCCTTGTCCTTTTGGGTCTTACAGTCGGTGGGGTCCTTGTCCTTTTGGGTCTTACAGTCGGTGGGGTCCTTGCCCTTTTGGGTCTTACTGTTGGTGGGGTCCTCCTTTTGGGTCTTACAGTCGGTGGGTCCTTGTCCTTTTGGGTCTTACAGTCGGTGGGGTCCTTGTCCTTTTGGGTCTTACAGTCGGTGGGGTCCTTGTCCTTTTGGGTCTTACAGTCGGTGGTCCTCGTCCTTTTGGGTCTTACAGTCAGTGGGGTCATCCTTTTTGGGTCTTACAGTCGGTGGGGTCCTTGTCCTTTTGGGTCTTACAGTCGTTGGGGTCCTGTCCTTTTGGGTCTTACAGTCGGTGGGGTCGCCCTTCTTTTGGGTCTTACTGTTGGTGGGGTCATCCTTTTGGGTCTTACAGTCGGTGGGGTCCTTGTCCTTTTGGGTCTTACAGTCGGTGGGGTCCTTGTCCTTTTGGGTCTTACAGTCGGTGGGGTCCTCTTTTGGGTCTTACAGTCGGTGGGGTCCTCCTTTTGGGTCTTACAGTCGGTGGGGTCCTTGTCCTTTTGGGTCTTACAGTCGGTGGGGTCCTTGTCCTTTTGGGTCTTACAGTCGGTGGGGTCCTTGTCCTTTTGGGTCTTACAGTCGGTGGGGTCCTTGTCCTTTTGGGTCTTACAGTCGGTGGGGTCCTTGTCCTTTTGGGTCTTACAGTCGGTGGGGTCCTTGTCCTTTTGGGTCTTACAGTCGGTTGGGGTCCTTTTGGGTCTTACAGTCGGTGGGTCCTCGTCCTTTTGGGTCTTACAGTCGGTGGGGTCCTTGTCCTTTTGGGTCTTACAGTCGGTGGGGTCCTTGTCCTTTTGGGTCTTACAGTCGGTGGGGTCCTTGCCCTTTTGGGTCTTACTGTCGGTGGGGTCCTTGTCCTTTTGGGTCTTACAGTCGGTGGGGTCCGTCCTTTTGGGTCTTACAGTCGGTGGGGTCCTTGTCCTTTTGGGTCTTACAGTCGGTGGGGTCCTTGTCCTTTTGGGTCTTACAGTCGGTGGGGTCCTTGTCCTTTTGGGTCTTACAGTCGGTGGGGTCGTCCTTTTGGGTCTTACAGTCGGTGGGGTCATGCCTTTTGGGTCTTACAGTCGTTGGTGTCGTCCTTTTGGGTCTTACAGTCGGTGGGGTCTTTGTCCTTTTGGGTCTTACAGTCGGTGGGGTCCTTGACCTTTTGGGTCTTACAGTCGGTGGGGTCCTTGTCCTTTTGGGTCTTACAGTCGGTGGGGTCCTTGTCCTTTTGGGTCTTACAGTCGGTGGGGTCCTTGTCCTTTTGGGTCTTACAGTCGGTGGGGTCCTTGTCCTTTTGGGTCTTACAGTCGGTGGGGTCCTTGTCCTTTTGGGTCTTACAGTCGTTGGGGTCCTTGTCCTTTTGGGTCTTACAGTCGGTGGGGTCCTTGTCCTTTTGGGTCTTACAGTCGGTGGGGTCGCCCTTTTGGGTCTTACAGTTGGTGGGGTCATCCTTTTGGGTCTTACAGTCGTTGGGGTCCTTGTCCTTTTGGGTCTTACAGTCGGTGGGGTCCTTGTCCTTTTGGGTCTTACAGTCGGTGGGGTCCTTGTCCTTTTGGGTCTTACAGTCGGTGGGGTCCTTGTCCTTTTGGGTCTTACAGTCGGTGGGGTCCTTGCCCTTTTGGGTCTTACAGTCGGTGGGGTCCTTGTCCTTTTGGGTCTTACAGTCGGTGGGGTCCTTGTCCTTTTGGGTCTTACAGTCGGTGGGGTCCTTGTCCTTTTGGGTCTTACAGTCGGTGGGGTCTTTGTCCTTTTGGGTCTTACAGTCGGTGGGGTCCTTGTCCTTTTGGGTCTTACAGTCGGTGGGGTACTTGTCCTTTTGGGTCTTACAGTCGGTGGGGTCTTGTCCTTTTGGGTCTTACAGTCGGTGGGGTGCTCGTCCTTTTGGGTCTTTCAGTTGGTGGGGTCGTCCTTTTGGGTCTTACAGTCGGTGGGGTCGTCCTTTTGGGTCTTACAGTCGGTGGGGTCGTCCTTTTGGGTCTTACAGTCGGTGGGGTCGTCCTTTTGGGTCTTACAGTCGGTGGGGTCCTTGTCCTTTTGGGTCTTACAGTCGGTGGGGTCCTTGTCCTTTTGGGTCTTACAGTCGGTGGGGTCCTTGTCCTTTTGGTCTTACAGTCGGTGGGGTCCTTGTCCTTTTGGGTCTTACAGTCGGTGGGGTCCTTGTCCTTTTGGGTCTTACAGTCGGTGGGGTCCTTGTCCTTTTGGGTCTTACAGTCGGTGGGGTCCTTGTCCTTTTGGGTCTTACAGTCGGTGGGGTCCTTGTCCTTTTGGGTCTTACAGTCGGTGGGGTCCTTGTCCTTTTGGGTCTTACAGTCGGTGGGGTCCTTGTCCTTTTGGGTCTTACAGTCGGTGGGGTCCTTGTCCTTTTGGGTCTTACAGTCGGTGGGGTCCTTGTCCTCTTGGGTCTTACAGTCGGTGGGGTCCTTGTCCTTTTGGTCTTACAGTCGGTGGGGTCCTTGTCCTTTTTGGTCTTTCAGTCGGTGGGGTCCTTGTCCTTTTGTGTCTTACAGTCGGTGGGGTCCTTGTCCTGTTGGGTCGTACAGTCGATGGGGTCCTTGTCCTTATGGGTCTTACAGTCGGTGGGGTCGTCCTTTTGGGTCTTACAGTCGGTGGGGTCCTTGTCCTTTTGGGTCTTACAGTCGGTGGGGTCGCCCTTTTGGGTCTTACTGTTGGTGGGGTCATCCTTTTGGGTCTTACTGTTGGTGGGGTCATCCTTTTGGGTCTTAGAGTCGGTGGGGTCCTTGTCCTTTTGGGTCTTACAGTCGGTGGGGTCCTTGTCCTTTTGGGTCTTACAGTCGGTGGGGTCCGTCCTTTTGGGTCTTACAGTCGGTGGGCGTCCTTTTGGGTCTTACAGTCGGTGGGGTCCTCTTTGGGTCTTACTGTTGGTGGGGTCATCCTTTTGTGTCTAACAGTCGTTGTCGTCCTTTTGGGTCTTACAGTCGGTGGGGTCCTTGTCCTTTTGGGTCTTACAGTCGGTGGGGTCCTCGTCCTTTTGGGTCTTACAGTCGGTGGGGTCCTTCCTTTTGGGTCTTACAGTCGGTGGGGTCGTCCTTTTGGGTCTTACAGTCGGTGAGGTCGCCCTTTTGGGTCTTACTGTTGGTGGGGTCCTTGTCCTTTTGGGTCTTACAGTCGGTGGGGTCCTTGTCCTTTTGGGTCTTACAGTCGGTGGGGTCCTTGTCCTTTTGGGTCTTACAGTCGGTGGGGTCCTTGTCCTTTTGGGTCTTACAGTCGGTGGGGTCCCCGTCCTTTTGGGTCTTACAGTTGGTGGGGCCTTGTCCTTTTGGGTCTTACAGTCGGTGGGGTCCTTGTCCTTTTGGGTCTTACAGTCGGTGGGGTCCTTGTCCTTTTGGGTCTTACAGTCGGTGGGGTCCTTGTCCTTTTGGGTCTTACAGTCGGTGGGGTCCTTGTCCTTTTGGGTCTTACAGTCGGTGGGGTCCTTGTCCTTTTGGGTCTTACAGTCGGTGGGGTCCTTGTCCTTTTGGGTCTTACAGTCGGTGGGGCCTTGTCCTTTTGGGTCTTACAGTCGGTGGGGTCCTTGTCCTTTTGGGTCTTACAGTCGGTGGGGTCCTTGTCCTTTTGGGTCTTACAGTCGGTGGGGTCCTTGTCCTTTTGGGTCTTACAGTCGGTGGGGTCCTTGTCCTTTTGGGTCTTACAGTCGGTGGGGTCCTTGTCCTTTTGGGTCTTACAGTCGGTGGGGTCCTTGTCCTTTTGGGTCTTACAGTCGATCGGGGGTCCTTGTCCTTTGGGTCTTACAGTCTTTGGGGTCCTTGTCCTTTTGGGTCTTACAGTCGGTGGGGTCCTTGTCCTTTTGGGTCTTACAGTCGGTGGGGTCGCCCTTTTGGGTCTTACTGTCGGTGGGGTCATCCTTTTGGGTCTTACAGTCGGTGGGGTCCTTGTCCTTTTGGGTCTTACAGTCGGTGGGGTCCTTGACCTTTTGGGTCTTACAGTCGGTGGGGTCCTTGTCCTTTTGGGTCTTACAGTCGGTGGGGTCGTTATTTTGGGTCTTACAGTCGGTGGGGTCCTTGTCCTTTTGGGTCTTACAGTCGGTGGGGTCGTCCTTTTGGGTCTTACTGTTGGTGAGGTCATGCCTTTTGGGTCTTACAGTCGGTGGGGTCCTTGTCCTTTTGGGTCTTACAGTCGGTGGGGTCCTTGTCCTTTTGGGTCTTACAGTCGGTGGGGTCATCCTTTTGGGTCTTACAGTCGGTGGGGTCGTCCTTTTGGGTCTTACAGTCGGTGGGGTCCTTGTCCTTTTGGGTCTTACAGTCGGTGGGGTCCTTGTCATTTTGGGTCTTACAGTCGGTGGGGTGCTGTCCTTTTGGGTCTTACAGTCGGTGGGGTCATTGTCCTTTTGTGTCTTACAGTCGGTTGGGGTCCTTGTCCTTTTGGGTCTTACCGTCGGTGGGGTCGCCCTTTTGGGTCTTACTGTCGGTGGGGTCATCCTTTTGGGTCTAACAGTCGGTGGGGTCTGTCCTTTTGGGTCTTACAGTCGGTGGGGTCCTTGTCCTTTTGGGTCTTACAGTCGGTGGGGTGACTCTTTTGGGTCTTACAGTTGGTGGGGTCATTCCTTTTGGGTCTTACAGTCGGTGGGGTCCTTGACCTTTTGGGTCTTACAGTCGGTGGGGTCCTTGTCCTTTTGGGTCTTACAGTCGGTGGGGTCCTGTCCTTTTGGGTCTTACATTCGGTGGGGTCCTTGTCCTTTTGGGTCTTACAGTCGGTGGGTCGTCTTTGGGTCTCCTTGTCCTTTAGTCTTACAGTCGGTGTGGTCCTTGTCCTTTTGGGCTCTTACAGTCGGTGGTCTCATCCTTTTGGGTCTTACAGTGGGTGGGGTCTGTCCTTTTGGGTCTTACAGTCGGTGGGGTCCTTGTCCTTTTGGGTCTTACAGTCGGTGGGGTCCTTGCCCTTTTGGGTCTTACTGTTGGTGGGGTCCTCCTTTTGGGTCTTACAGTCGGTGGGGTCCTTGTCCTTTTGGGTCTTACAGTCGGTGGGGTCCTTGTCCTTTTGGGTCTTACAGTCGGTGGGGTCGTCCTTTTGGGTCTTACAGTCGGTGGGTCTCGTCCTTTTGGGTCTTACAGTTGGTGGGGTCATCCTTTTGGGTCTTACAGTCGTTGGGGTCGTTTCCTTTTGGGTCTTACAGTCGGTGGGGTCCTTGTCCTTTTGGGTCTTACAGTCGGTGGGGTCCTTGTCCTTTTGGGTCTTACAGTCGGTGGGGTCCTTGTCCTTTTGGGTCTTACAGTCGGTGGGGTCCTTGTCCTTTTGGGTCTTACAGTCGGTGGGGTCCTGTCCTTTTGGGTCTTACAGTTGGTGGGGTCCTTGTCCTTTTGAGTCTTACAGTCGGTGGGGTCCTTGTCCTTTTGGGTCTTACAGTCAGTGGGGCCTTGTCCTTTTTGGTCTTACAGTAGGTGGGGTCCTTGTCCTTTTGGGTCTTACAGTCGGTGGGGTCGCCCTTTTGGGTCTTACTGTTGGTGGGGTCATCCTTTTGGGTCTTAGAGTCGGTGGGGTCGTCCTTTTGGGTCTTACAGTCGGTGGGGTCCTTGTCCTTTTGGGTCTTACAGTCGGTGGGGTCCTTGTCCTTTTGGGTCTTACAGTCGGTGGGGTCCTTGTCCTTTTGGGTCTTACAGTCGGTGGGGTCTTGTCCTTTTGGGTCTTACAGTCGGTGGGGTCCTTGTCCTTTTGGGTCTTACAGTCGGTGGGGTCCTTGTCCTTTTGGGTCTTACAGTCGGTGGGGTCCTTGTCCTTTTGGGTCTTACAGTCGGTGGGGTCCTTGTCCTTTTGGGTCTTACAGTCGGTGGGGTCCTTGTCCTTTTGGGTCTTACAGTCGGTGGTCCTTGTCCTTTGGGTCTCTTCCTTTTGGGTCTTACAGTCGGTGGGGTCTCGTCCTTTTGGGTCTTACAGTTGGTGGGGTCATCCTTTTTGGGTCTTACAGTCGGTGGGGTCCTTGTCCTTTTGGGTCTTACAGTCGGTGGGTGTCCTTGCCCTTTTGGGTCTTACAGTCGGTGGGGTCCTTGTCCTTTTGGGTTCTTACAGTCGGTGGGGTCCTTGTCCTTTTGGGTCTTACAGTCGGTGGGGTCCTTGTCCTTTTGGGTCTTACAGTCGGTGGGGTCGTCCTTTTGGGTCTTACAGTCGGTGGGGTCCTTGTCCTTTTGGGTCTTACAGTCGGTGGGGTCCTTGTCCTTTTGGGTCTTACAGTCGGTGGGGGCCTTGTCCTTTTGGGGTCTTACAGTCGGTGGGGTCCTTGTCCTTTTGGGTCTTACAGTCGGTGGGGTCCTTGTCCTTTTGGGTCTTACAGTCGGTGGGGTCCTTTTCCTTTTGGGTCTTACAGTCGGTGGGGTCCTTGTCCTTTTGGGTCTTACAGTCGGTGGGGTCCTTGTCCTTTTGGGTCTTACAGTCGGTGGGGTCCTTGTCCTTTTGGGTCTTACAGTCGGTGGGGTCCTTGTCCTTTTGGGTCTTACAGTCGGTGGGGTCCTTGTCCTTTTGGTCTTACAGTCGGTGGGGTCCTTGTCCTTTTGGGTCTTACAGTCGGTGGGGTCCTTGTCCTTTTGGGTCTTACAGTCGGTGGGGTCCTTGTCCTTTTGGGTCTTACAGTTGGTGGGGTCCTTGTCCTTTTGGGGCTTACAGTCGGTGGGGTCCTTGTCCTTTTGGGTCTTACAGTCGGTGGGGTCCTCCTTTTGGGTCTTACAGTTGGTGGGGTCATCCTTTTGGGTCTTACAGTCGGTGGGGTCCTTCCTTTTGGGTCTTACAGTCGGTGGGGTCCTTGTCCTTTTGGGTCTTACAGTCGGTGGGGTCCTTGTCCTTTTGGGTCTTACAGTCGGTGGGGTCCGTCCTTTTGGGTCTTACAGTCGGTGGGGTCCTTGTCCTTTTGGGTCTTACAGTCGGTGGGGGTCCTTTTGGGTCTTACAGTCGGTGGTCTCGTCCTTTTGGGTCTCACAGTTGGTTCATCCTTTTGGGTCTTGGTCGGTGGGGTCCTTGTCCTTTTGGGTCTTACAGTCGGTGGGGTCCTTGTCCTTTTGGGTCTTACTGTTGGTGGGGTCCTCCTTTTGGGTCTAACAGTCGGTGGGGTCCTTGTCCTTTTGGGTCTTACAGTCGGTGGGGTCCTTGTCCTTTTGGGTCTTACAGTCGGTGGGGTCCTTGTCCTTTTGGGTCTTACAGTCGGTGGGGTCCTCGTCCTTTTGGGTCTTACAGTCGGTGGGGTCCTTGTCCTTTTTGGGTCTTACAGTCGGTGGGGTCCTTGCCCTTTTGGGTCTTACTGTTGGTGGGGTCCTTGTCCTTTTGGGTCTTACAGTCGGTGGGGTCCTTGTCCTTTTGGGTCTTACAGTCGGTGGGGTCCTTGTCCTTTTGGGTCTTACAGTCGGTGGGGTCCTTGTCCTTTTGGGTCTTACAGTCGGTGGGGTCTTGTCCTTTTGGGTCTTACAGTCGGTGGGGTCGTCCTTTTGGGTCTTACAGTGGGTGGGGTCGTCCTTTTGGGTCTTACAGTCGGTGGGGTCTTGTCCTTTTGGGTCTTACAGTCGGTGGGGTCCTTGTCCTTTTGGGTCTTACAGTCGGTGGGGTCCTTGTCCTTTTGGGTCTTACAGTCGGTGGGGTCTGTCCTTTTGGGTCTTACAGTCGGTGGGGTCCTTGTCCTTTTGGGTCTTACAGTCGGTGGGGTCCTCGTCCTTTGGGTCTTACAGTCGGTGGGGTCTTGTCCTTTTGGGTCTTACAGTCGGTGGGGTCCTTGTCCTTTTGGGTCTTACAGTCGGTTGGCTGGTCCTTCTTGGGTCTTACAGTCGGTGGTCGTCCCTTTTGGGTCTTACAGTCGGTGGGGTCTCTTGTCGTCCTTTTGGGTCTTACAGTCGGTGGGGTCCGTCCTTTTGGGTCTTACAGTCGGTGGGGTCCTTGTCCTTTTGGGTCTTACAGTCGGTGGGGTCCTTGTCCTTTTGGGTCTTACAGTCGGTGGGGTCGTCCTTTTGGGTCTTACAGTCGGTGGGGTCCTTGTCCTTTTGGGTCTTACAGTTGGTGGGGTCCTTGTCCTTTTGGGTCTTACCTTCGGTGGGGTCCTTGTCTTTTGGGTCTTACAGTCGGTGGGGTCCTTGTCCTTTTGGGTCGTACAGTCGATGGGGTCCTTGTCCTTTTGGGTCTTACAGTCGGTGGGGGCTCCTTTTGGGTCTTACAGTCGGTGGGGTCCGTCCTTTTGGGTCTTACAGTCGGTGGGGCCCTTGTCCTTTTTGGTCTTACAGTCGGTGGGGTCCTTGTCCTTTTGGGTCTTACAGTCGGTGGGGTCCTTGTCCTTTTGGGTCTTACAGTCGTTGGGGTCCTTGTCATTTTAGGTCTTAAAGTCGGTGGGGTCCTTGTCCTTTTGGGTCTTACAGACGGTGGGGTCCTTGTCCTTTTGGGTCTTACAGTCGGTGGGGTCCTTGTCCTTATGGGTCTTACCTTCGGTGGGGTCCTTGTCCTTTTGGGTCTTACAGTCGGTGGGTCCTTGTCCTTTTGGGTCGTACAGTCGATGGGGTCCTTGTCCTTTTGGGTCTTACAGTCGGTGGGGTCGTCCTTTTGGGTCTTACAGTCGGTGGGGTCCTTGTCCTTTTGGGTCTTACAGTCGGTGGTGTCGCCCTTTTGGGTCTTACTGTTGGTGGGGTCATCCTTTTGGGTCTTACAGTCGGTGGGGATCCTGCCTTTTGGGTCTTACAGTCGGTGGGGTCTTTGTCCTTTTGGGTCTTACAGTCGGTGGGGTCCTTGTCCTTTTGGGTCTTACAGTCGGTGGGGTCGCCCTTTTGGGTCTTACTGTTGTTGGGGTCATCCTTTTGGGTCTTAGAGTCGGTGGGGTCGTCCTTTTGGGTCTTACAGTCAGTCGGTGGGGTCCTTGTCCTTTTAGGTCTTACAGTCGGTGGGGTCCTTGTCCTTTTGGGTCTTACAGACGGTGGGGTCCTTGTCCTTTTGGGTCTTACAGTCGGTGGGGTCCTTGTCCTTTTGGGTCTTACCTTCGGTGGGGTCGTCCTTTTGGGTCTTACAGTCGGTGGGGTCCGTCCTTTTGTGTCTTACAGTCGGTGGGGTCCTTGTCCTTTTGGGTCTTACAGTCGGTGGGGTCGTCCTTTTGGGTCTTACAGTCGGTGGGGTCCTCCTTTGGGTCTTACATTCGGTGGGGTCCTTGTCCTTTTGGGTCTTACAGTCGGTGGGGTCCTTGTCCTTTTGGGTCTTACAGTCGGTGGGGTCCTTGTCCTTTTGGGTCTTACAGTCGGTGGGGTCCTTGTCCTTTTGGGTCTTACAGTCGGTGGTGTCGCACTTTTGGGTCTTACTGTTGGTGGGGTCATCCTTTTGGGTCTTAGAGTCGGTGGGGTCGTCCTTTTGGGTCTTACAGTCGGTGGAGTCTTTGTCCTTTTGGGTCTTACAGTCGGTGGGGTCCTTGTCCTTTTGGGTCTTACAGTCGGTGGGGTCGCCCTTTTGGGTCTTACTGTTGGTGGGGTCATCCTTTTGGGTCTTAGAGTCGGTGGGGTTGTCCTTTTGGGTCTTACAGTCGGTGGGGTCCTTGTCCTTTTTGGTCTTACAGTCGGTGGGGTCCTTGTCCTTTTGGGTCTTACAGTCGGTGGGGTCCTTGTCCTTTTGGGTCTTACAGTCGGTGGGGTCCTTGTCATTTTAGGTCTTAAAGTCGGTGGGGTCCTTGTCCTTTTGGGTCTTACAGACAGTGGGGTCCTTGTCCTTTTGGGTCTTAAAGTCGGTGGGGTCCTTGTCCTTTTGGGTCTTACAGTCTGTGCGGTCCTTGTCCTTTTGGGTCTTTCAGTCGGTGGGGTCCTTGACCTTTTGGGTCTTACAGTCGGTGGGGTCCTTATCCTTTTGGGTCTTACAGTCGGTGAGGCCTTGTCCTTTTGGTCTTACAGTTGGTGGGGTCCTTGTCCTTTTGGGGCTTACAGTCGGTGGGGCCTTGTCCTTTTTGGTCTTACAGTCGGTGGGGCCCTTGTCCTTTTGGGGCTTACAGTCAGTGGGGTCCTAGTCCTTTTGTGTATTACAGTCGGTGGGGTAGTCCTTTTGGGTCTTACAGTCGGTGGGGTCATCCTTTTGGGTCTAACAGTCGGTGGGTCGTCCTTTTGGGTCTTACAGTCAATGAGGGTCGTCCTTTTGGGTCTTACAGTCGGTGGGGTCTCTCTTTTGGGTCTTACAGTTGGTGGGGTCATCCGTTTGGGTCTTACAGTCGGTGGGGTCCTTGACCTTTTGGGTCTTAAAGTCGGTGGGGTCCTTGTCCTTTTGGGTCTTACAGTTGGTGGGGTCCTTGTCCTTTTGGGTCTTACAGTCGGTGGGGTCCTTGTCCTTTTGGGTCTTACAGTCGGTGGGGTCCTTGTCCTTTTGGGTCTTATAGTCGGTAGGGTCCTTGTCCTTTTGGGTCTTACAGTCGGTGGGGTCGTCCTTTTGGTTCTTACATTCGGTGGGGTCCTTGTCCTTTTGGGTCTTAAAGTCGGTGGGGTCCTTGTCCTTATGGGTCTTACAGTCGGTGGGGTCGTCCTTTTGGGTCTTACAGTCGGTGGGGTCCTTGTCCTTTTGGGTCTTACAGTCGGTGGTGTCGCACTTTTGGGTCTTACTGTTGGTGGGGTCATCCTTTTGGGTCTTAGAGTCGGTGGGGTCGTCCTTTTGGGTCTTACAGTCGGTGGAGTCTTTGTCCTTTTGGGTCTTACAGTCGGTGGGGTCCTTGTCCTTTTGGGTCTTACAGTCGGTGGGGTCGCCCTTTTGGGTCTTACTGTTGGTGGGGTCATCCTTTTGGGTCTTAGAGTCGGTGGGGTCGTCCTTTTGGGTCTTACAGTCGGTGGGGTCCTTGTCCTTTTGGGTCTTACAGTCGGTGGTGTCGCACTTTTGGGTCTTACTGTTGGTGGGGTCATCCTTTTGGGTCTTAGAGTCGGTGGGGTCGTCCTTTTGGGTCTTACAGTCGGTGGAGTCTTTGTCCTTTTGGGTCTTACAGTCGGTGGGGTCCTTGTCCTTTTGGGTCTTACAGTCGGTGGGGTCGCCCTTTTGGGTCTTACTGTTGGTGGGGTCATCCTTTTGGGTCTTAGAGTCGGTGGGGTCGTCCTTTTGGGTCTTACAGTCGGTGGGGTCCTTGTCCTTTTTGGTCTTACAGTCGGTGGGGTCCTTGTCCTTTTGGGTCTTACAGTCGGTGGGGTCCTTGTCCTTTTGGGTCTTACAGTCGGTGGGGTCCTTGTCATTTTAGGTCTTAAAGTCGGTGGGGTCCTTGTCCTTTTGGGTCTTACAGACAGTGGGGTCCTTGTCCTTTTGGGTCTTAAAGTCGGTGGGGTCCTTGTCCTTTTGGGTCTTACAGTCTGTGCGGTCCTTGTCCTTTTGGGTCTTTCAGTCGGTGGGGTCCTTGACCTTTTGGGTCTTACAGTCGGTGGGGTCCTTATCCTTTTGGGTCTTACAGTCGGTGAGGCCTTGTCCTTTTTGGTCTTACAGTTGGTGGGGTCCTTGTCCTTTTGGGGCTTACAGTCGGTGGGGCCTTGTCCTTTTTGGTCTTACAGTTGGTGGGGCCCTTGTCCTTTTGGGGCTTACAGTCAGTGGGGTCCTAGTCCTTTTGTGTATTACAGTCGGTGGGGTAGTCCTTTTGGGTCTTACAGTCGGTGGGGTCATCCTTTTGGGTCTAACAGTCGGTGGGTCGTCCTTTTGGGTCTTACAGTCAATGAGGGTCGTCCTTTTGTGTCTTACAGTCGGTGGGGTCTCTCTTTTGGGTCTTACAGTTGGTGGGGTCATCCGTTTGGGTCTTACAGTCGGTGGGGTCCTTGACCTTTTGGGTCTTAAAGTCGGTGGGGTCCTTGTCCTTTTGGGTCTTACAGTCGGTGGGGTCCTTGTCCTTTTGGGTCTTACAGTCGGTGGGGTCCTTGTCCTTTTGGGTCTTACAGTCGGTGGGGTCCTTGTCCTTTTGGGTCTTATAGTCGGTAGGGTCCTTGTCCTTTTGGGTCTTACAGTCGGTGGGGTCGTCCTTTTGGGTCTTACAGTCGGTGGGGTCGTCCTTTTGGGTCTTTCAGTCGGTGGGGTCCTTGACCTTTTGGGTCTTACAGTCGGTGATGCCTTGTCCTTTTGGTCTTACAGTTGGTGGGGTCCTTGTCCTTTTGGGGCTTACAGTCGGTGGGGCCTTGTCCTTTTTGGTCTTACAGTCAGTGAGGTCCTTGTCCTTTTGGGTCTTACAGTTGGTGGGGTCCTTGTCCTTTTGGGTCTTACAGTCGGTGGGGTCCTTGTCCTTTTGGGTCTTACAGTCGGTGGGTTGGTCCTTTTGGGTCTTACAGTCGGTGGGCTCGTCCTTTTGGGTCTTGCAGTCGGTGGGGTCGCCCTTTTGGGTCTTACTGTGGGTGGGGTCATCCTTTTGGGTCTTAGAGTCGGTGGGGTCGTCCTTTTGGGTCTTACAGTCGGTGGGGTCCTTGTCCTTTTGGGTCTTACAGTCGGTGGGGTCGCCCTTTTGGGTCTTACTGTTGGTGGGGTCATCCTTTTGGGTCTTGGAGTCGGTGGGGTCGTCCTTTTGGGTCTTACAGTCGGTGGGGTCCTTGTCCTTTTGGGTCTTACAGTAGGTGGGGTCCTTGTCCTTTTGGGTCTTACAGTCGGTGGGATTGCCCTTTTGGGTCTTACTGTCGGTGGGGTCATCCTTTTGGGTCTTACAGTCGGTGGGGTCGTCCTTTTGGGTCTTAGAGTCGGTGGGGTCGTCCTTTTGGGTCTTACAGTCGGTGGGGTCCTTGTCCTTTTGGGTCTTACAGTCGGTGGGTTCCTTGTCCTTTTGGGTCTTACAGTCGGTGAGGTCGTCCTTTTGGGTCTTACAGTCGGTGGGTTCCTTGTCCTTTTGGGTCTTACAGTTGTTGGGGTCCTTGTCCTTATGGGTCTTACCTTCGGTGGGGTCCTTGTCCTTTTGGGTCTTACAGTCGGTGGGGTCCTTGTCCTTTTGGGTCGTACAGTCGATGGGGTCCTTGTCCTTATGGGTCTTACAGTCGGTGGGGTCGTAATTTTGGGTCTTACAGTCGGTGGGGTCGTCCTTTTGGGTCTTACAGTCGGTGGGTTCCTTGTCCTTTTTGGTCTTACAGTCGGTGGGGTCCTTGTCCTTTTGGGTCTTACAGTCGGTGGGGTCCTTGTCATTTTAGGTCTTAAAGTCGGTGGGGTCCTTGTCCTTTTGGGTCTTACAGACGGTGGGGTCCTTGTCCTTTTGGGTCTTAAAGTCGGTGGGGTCCTTGTCCTTATGGGTCTTACCTTCGGTGGGGTCCTTGTCCTTTTGGGTCTTACAGTCGGTGGGTCCTTGTCCTTTTGGGTCGTACAGTCGATGGGGTCCTTGTCCTTATGGGTCTTACAGTCGGTGGGGTCGTCCTTTTGGGTCTTACAGTCGGTGGGGTCGTCCTTTTGGGTCTTACAGTCGGTGGGGTCCTTGTCATTTTAGGTCTTAAAGTCGGTGGGGTCCTTGTCCTTTTGGGTCTTACAGATGGTGGGGTCCTTGTCCTTTTGGGTCTTAAAGTCGGTGGGGTCCTTGTCCTTTTGGGTCTTACCTTCGGTGGGGTCGTCCTTTTGGGTCTTACAGTCGGTGGGGTCGTCCTTTTGTGTCTTACAGTCGGTGGGGTCCTTGTCCTTTTCGGTCTTACAGTCGGTGGGATTGCCCTTTTGGGTCTTACAGTTGGTGGGTTCATCCTTTTGGGTCTTACAGTCGGTGGGGTCGTCCTTTTGGGTCTTACAGTCGGTGGGGTCGTCCTTTTGGGTCTTACAGTCGGTGGGGTCCTTGTCCTTTTGGGTCTTACAGTCGGTGGGGTCCTTGTCCTTTTGGGTCTTACAGTCGGTGGGGTCCTTGTCCTTTTGGTTCTTACAGTCGGTGGGGTCCTTGTCCTTTTGGGTCTTACAGTCGGTGGGGTCGTCCTTTTGGGTCTTACAGTCGGTGGGTTCCTTGTCCTTTTGGGTCTTACAGTTGGTAGGGTCCTTGTCCTTATGGGTCTTACCTTCGGTGGGGTCCTTGTCCTTTTGGGTCTTACAGTCGGTGGGGTCCTTGTCCTTTTGGGTCGTACAGTCGATGGGGTCCTTGTCCTTATGGGTCTTACAGTCGGTGGGGTCGTCCTTTTGGGTCTTACAGTCGGTGGGGTCCTTGTCCTTTTGGGTCTTACAGTCGGTGGGGTCGCCCTTTTGGGTCTTACTGTTGGTGGGGTCATCCTTTTGGGTCTTAGAGTCGGTGGGGTCGTCCTTTTGGGTCTTACAGTCGGTGGGGTCCTTGTCCTTTTTAGTCTTACAGTCGGTGGGGTCCTTGTCCTTTTGGGTCTTACAGTCGGTGGGGTCCTTGTCCTTTTGGGTCTTACAGTCGGTGGGGTCCTTGTCATTTTAGGTCTTAAAGTCGGTGGGGTCCTTGTCCTTTTGGGTCTTACAGACGGTGGGGTCCTTGTCCTTTTGGGTCTTAAAGTCGGTGGGGTCCTTGTCCTTATGGGTCTTACCTTCGGTGGGGTCCTTGTCCTTTTGGGTCTTACAGTCGGTGGGTCCTTGTCCTTTTGGGTCGTACAGTCGATGGGGTCCTTGTCCTTATGGGTCTTACAGTCGGTGGGGTCGTCCTTTTGGGTCTTACAGTCGGTGGGGTCCTTGTCCTTTTGGGTCTTACAGTCGGTGGTGTCGCCCTTTTGGGTCTTACTGTTGGTGGGGTCATCCTTTTGGGTCTTAGAGTCGGTGGGGAAATCCTTTTGGGTCTTACAGTCGGTGGAGTCTTTGTCCTTTTGAGTCTTACAGTTGGTGGGGTCCTTGTCCTTTTGGGTCTTACAGTCGGTGGGGTCGCCCTTTTGGGTCTTACTGTTGTTGGGGTCATCCTTTTGGGTCTTAGAGTCGGTGGGGTCATCCTTTTGGGTCTTACAGTCGGTGGGGTCCTTGTCCTTTTTGGTCTTACAGTCGTTGGGGTCCTTGTCCTTTTGGGTCTTACAGTCGGTGGGTCCTTGTCCTTTTGGGTCTTACAGTCGGTGGGGTCCTTGTCATTTTAGGTCTTAAAGTCGGTGGGGTCCTTGTCCTTTTGGGTCTTACAGACGGTGGGGTCCTTGTCCTTTTGGGTCTTAAAGTCGGTGGGGTCCTTGTCCTTTTGGGTCTTACCTTCGGTGGGGTCGTCCTTTTGGGTCTTACAGTCGGTGGGGTCGTCCTTTTGGGTCTTACAGTCGGTGGGGTCCTTGTCCTTTTCGGTCTTACAGTCGGTGGGATTGCCCTTTTGGGTCTTACAGTTGGTGGGTTCATCCTTTTGGGTCTTACAGTCGGTGGGGTCGTCCTTTTGGGTCTTACAGTCGGTGGGGTCGTCCTTTTGGGTCTTACAGTCGGTGGGGTCCTTGTCCTTTTGGGTCTTACAGTCGGTGGGGTCCTTGTCCTTTTGGGTCTTACAGTCGGTGGGGTCCTTGTCCTTTTGGGTCTTACAGTCGGTGGGGTCGTCCTTTTGGGTCTTACAGTCGGTGGGTTCCTTGTCCTTTTGGGTCTTACAGTTGGTAGGGTCCTTGTCCTTATGGGTCTTACCTTCGGTGGGGTCCTTGTCCTTTTGGGTCTTACAGTCGGTGGGGTCCTTGTCCTTTTGGGTCGTACAGTCGATGGGGTCCTTGTCCTTATGGGTCTTACAGTCGGTGGGGTCGTCCTTTTGGGTCTAACAGTCGGTGGGGTCCTTGTCCTTTTGGGTCTTACAGTCGGTGGGGTCGCCCTTTTGGGTCTTACTGTTGGTGGGGTCATCCTTTTGGGTCTTAGAGTCGGTGGGGTCGTCCTTTTGGGTCTTACAGTCGGTGGGGTCCTTGTCCTTTTTAGTCTTACAGTCGGTGGGGTCCTTGTCCTTTTGGGTCTTACAGTCGGTGGGGTCCTTGTCCTTTTGGGTCTTACAGTCGGTGGGGTCCTTGTCATTTTAGGTCTTAAAGTCGGTGGGGTCCTTGTCCTTTTGGGTCTTACAGACGGTGGGGTCCTTGTCCTTTTGGGTCTTAAAGTCGGTGGGGTCCTTGTCCTTATGGGTCTTACCTTCGGTGGGGTCCTTGTCCTTTTGGGTCTTACAGTCGGTGGGTCCTTGTCCTTTTGGGTCGTACAGTCGATGGGGTCCTTGTCCTTATGGGTCTTACAGTCGGTGGGGTCGTCCTTTTGGGTCTTACAGTCGGTGGGGTCCTTGTCCTTTTGGGTCTTACAGTCGGTGGTGTCGCCCTTTTGGGTCTTACTGTTGGTGGGGTCATCCTTTTGGGTCTTAGAGTCGGTGGGGAAATCCTTTTGGGTCTTACAGTCGGTGGAGTCTTTGTCCTTTTGAGTCTTACAGTTGGTGGGGTCCTTGTCCTTTTGGGTCTTACAGTCGGTGGGGTCGCCCTTTTGGGTCTTACTGTTGTTGGGGTCATCCTTTTGGGTCTTAGAGTCGGTGGGGTCATCCTTTTGGGTCTTACAGTCGGTGGGGTCCTTGTCCTTTTTGGTCTTACAGTCGTTGGGGTCCTTGTCCTTTTGGGTCTTACAGTCGGTGGGGTCCTTGTCCATTTGGGTCTTACAGTCGGTGGGGTCCTTGTCATTTTAGGTCTTAAAGTCGGTGGGGTCCTTGTCCTTTTGGGTCTTACAGACGGTGGGGTCCTTGTCCTTTTGGGTCTTAAAGTCGGTGGGGTCCTTGTCCTTTTGGGTCTTACCTTCGGTGGGGTCGTCCTTTTGGGTCTTACAGTCGGTGGGGTCGTCCTTTTGGGTCTTACAGTCGGTGGGGTCCTTGTCCTTTTCGGTCTTACAGTCGGTGGGATTGCCCTTTTGGGTCTTACAGTTGGTGGGTTCATCCTTTTGGGTCTTACAGTCGGTGGGGTCGTCCTTTTGGGTCTTACAGTCGGTGGGGTCGTCCTTTTGGGTCTTACAGTCGGTGGGGTCCTTGTCCTTTTGGGTCTTACAGTCGGTGGGGTCCTTGTCCTTTTGGGTCTTACAGTCGGTGGGGTCCTTGTCCTTTTGGTTCTTACAGTCGGTGGGGTCTTTGTCATTTTAGGTCTTAAAGTCGGTGGGGTCCTTGTCCTTTTGGGTCTTACAGTCAGTGGGGTCCTTGTCCTTTTGGGTCTTAAAGTCGGTGGGGTCCTTGTCCTTTTGGGTCTTACCGTCGATGGGGTCCTTGTCCTTATGGG
The DNA here is from genome assembly GCF_905237065.1 of Salmo salar. Lineage (NCBI taxonomy): Eukaryota > Metazoa > Chordata > Actinopteri > Salmoniformes > Salmonidae > Salmo > Salmo salar. The sequence continues at coordinate 4,668,826 of NC_059453.1, forward strand.
TCTTACAGTCGGTGGGGTCGTCCTTTTGGGTCTTACAGTCGGTGGGGTCCTTGTCCTTTTGGGTCTTACAGTCGGTGGTGTCGCCCTTTTGGGTCTTACTGTTGGTGGGGTCATCCTTTTGGGTCTTAGAGTCGGTGGGGAAATCCTTTTGGGTCTTACAGTCGGTGGAGTCTTTGTCCTTTTGAGTCTTACAGTTGGTGGGGTCCTTGTCCTTTTGGGTCTTACAGTCGGTGGGGTCGCCCTTTTGGGTCTTACTGTTGTTGGGGTCATCCTTTTGGGTCTTAGAGTCGGTGGGGTCATCCTTTTGGGTCTTACAGTCGGTGGGGTCCTTGTCCTTTTTGGTCTTACAGTCGTTGGGGTCCTTGTCCTTTTGGGTCTTACAGTCGGTGGGGTCCTTGTCCTTTTGGGTCTTACAGTCGGTGGGGTCCTTGTCATTTTAGGTCTTAAAGTCGGTGGGGTCCTTGTCCTTTTGGGTCTTACAGACGGTGGGGTCCTTGTCCTTTTGGGTCTTAAAGTCGGTGGGGTCCTTGTCCTTTTGGGTCTTACCTTCGGTGGGGTCGTCCTTTTGGGTCTTACAGTCGGTGGGGTCGTCCTTTTGGGTCTTACAGTCGGTGGGGTCCTTGTCCTTTTCGGTCTTACAGTCGGTGGGATTGCCCTTTTGGGTCTTACAGTTGGTGGGTTCATCCTTTTGGGTCTTACAGTCGGTGGGGTCGTCCTTTTGGGTCTTACAGTCGGTGGGGTCGTCCTTTTGGGTCTTACAGTCGGTGGGGTCCTTGTCCTTTTGGGTCTTACAGTCGGTGGGGTCCTTGTCCTTTTGGGTCTTACAGTCGGTGGGGTCCTTGTCCTTTTGGTTCTTACAGTTGGTGGGGTCTTTGTCATTTTAGGTCTTAAAGTCGGTGGGGTCCTTGTCCTTTTGGGTCTTACAGACAGTGGGGTCCTTGTCCTTTTGGGTCTTAAAGTCGGTGGGGTCCTTGTCCTTTTGGGTCTTACAGTCGGTGGGGTCGTCCTTTTGGGTCTTACTGTCGGTGGGGTCGTCCTTTTGGGTCTTTCAGTCGGTGGGTTCCTTGTCCTTTTGGGTCTTACAGTTGGTGGGGTCATCCTTTTGGGTCTTGGGGTCGTCCTTTTCGGTATTACAGTCGGTTGGGTCCTTGTCGTTTTGGGTCTTACCTTCGGTGGGGTCGTCCTTTTGGGTCTTACAGTCGGTGGGGTCTACCTTTTGGGTCTTACAGTCGGTGGGGTCCTTGTCCTTTTGGGTCTTACAGTCGGTGGGATCGCCCTTTTGGGTCTTACTGTTGGTGGGGTCATCCTTTTGGGTCTTACAGTCGGTTGGGTCGTCCTTTTGGGTCTTACAGTCGGTGGGGTCGTCCTTTTGGGTCTTACAGTTGGTGGGGTTCTTGTCCATTTGGGTCTTACAGTCGTTGGGGTCCTTGTCCTTTTGGGTCTTACAGTCGGTGGGGTCCTTGTCCTTTTGGGTCTTACAGTCGGTGGGTTCCTTGTCCTTTTGGGTCTTACAGTTGGTGGGGACCTTGTCCTTATGGGTCTTACCTTCGGTGGGGTCGTCCTTTTGGGTCTTACAGTCGGTGGGGTCCTTGTCCTTTTTGGTCTTACAGTCGGTGGGGTCCTTGTCCTTTTGGGTCTTACAGTAGGTGGGGTCCTTGTCCTTTTGGGTCTTACAGTCGGTGGGGTCCTTGTCATTTTAGGTCTTAAAGTCGGTGGGGTCCTTGTCCTTTTGGGTCTTACAGACGGTGGGGTCCTTGTCCTTTTGGGTCTTAAAGTCGGTGGGGTCCTTGTCCTTATGGGTCTTACCTTCGGTGGGGTCCTTGTCCTTTTGGGTCTTACAGTCGGTGGGTCCTTGTCCTTTTGGGTCGTACAGTCGATGGGGTCCTTGTCCTTATGGGTCTTACAGTCGGTGGGGTCGTCCTTTTGGGTCTTACAGTCGGTGGGGTCCTTGTCCTTTTGGGTCTTACAGTCGGTGGTGTCGCCCTTTTGGGTCTTACTGTTGGTGGGGTCATCCTTTTGGGTCTTAGAGTCGGTGGGGAAATCCTTTTGGGTCTTACAGTCGGTGGAGTCTTTGTCCTTTTGGGTCTTACAGTTGGTGGGGTCCTTGTCCTTTTGGGTCTTACAGTCGGTGGGGTCGCCCTTTTGGGTCTTACTGTTGTTGGGGTCATCCTTTTGGGTCTTAGAGTCGGTGGGGTCATCCTTTTGGGTCTTACAGTCGGTGGGGTCCTTGTCCTTTTGGTCTTACAGTCGTTGGGGTCCTTGTCCTTTTGGGTCTTACAGTCGGTGGGGTCCTTGTCCTTTTGGGTCTTACAGTCGGTGGGGTCCTTGTCATTTTAGGTCTTAAAGTCGGTGGGGTCCTTGTCCTTTTGGGTCTTACAGACGGTGGGGTCCTTGTCCTTTTGGGTCTTAAAGTCGGTGGGGTCCTTGTCCTTTTGGGTCTTACCTTCGGTGGGGTCGTCCTTTTGGGTCTTACAGTCGGTGGGGTCGTCCTTTTGGGTCTTACAGTTGGTGGGTTCATCCTTTTGGGTCTTACAGTCGGTGGGGTCGTCCTTTTGGGTCTTACAGTCGGTGGGGTCGTCCTTTTGGGTCTTACAGTCGGTGGGGTCCTTGTCCTTTTGGGTCTTACAGTCGGTGGGGTCCTTGTCCTTTTGGGTCTTACAGTCGGTGGGGTCCTTGTCCTTTTGGTTCTTACAGTTGGTGGGGTCCTTGTCATTTTAGGTCTTAAAGTCGGTGGGGTCCTTGTCCTTTTGGGTCTTACAGACAGTGGGGTCCTTGTCCTTTTGGGTCTTAAAGTCGGTGGGGTCCTTGTCCTTTTGGGTCTTACAGTCGGTGGGGTCGTCCTTTTGGGTCTTACTGTCGGTGGGGTCGTCGTTTTGGGTCTTTCAGTCGGTGGGTTCCTTGTCCTTTTGGGTCTTACAGTTGGTGGGGTCATCCTTTTGGGTCTTGGGGTCGTCCTTTTCGGTATTACAGTCGGTTGGGTCCTTGTCGTTTTGGGTCTTACCTTCGGTGGGGTCGTCCTTTTGGGTCTTACAGTCGGTGGGGTCTACCTTTTGGGTCTTACAGTCGGTGGGGTCCTTGTCCTTTTGGGTCTTACAGTCGGTGGGATCGCCCTTTTGGGTCTTACTGTTGGTGGGGTCATCCTTTTGGGTCTTACAGTCGGTTGGGTCGTCCTTTTGGGTCTTACAGTCGGTGGGGTCGTCCTTTTGGGTCTTACAGTCGGTGGGGTCTACCTTTTGGGTCTTACAGTCGGTGGGGTCCTTGTCCTTTTGGGTCTTACAGTCGGTGGGATCGCCCTTTTGGGTCTTACTGTTGGTGGGGTCATCCTTTTGGGTCTTACAGTCGGTTGGGTCGTCCTTTTGGGTCTTACAGTCGGTGGGGTCGTCCTTTTGGGTCTTACAGTTGGTGGGGTTCTTGTCCTTTTGGGTCTTACAGTCGGTGGGGTCCTTGTCCTTTTGGGTCTTACAGTCGGTGGGGTCCTTGTGCTTTTGGGTCTTACAGTCGGTGGGTTCCTTGTCCTTTTGGGTCTTACAGTTGGTGGGGTCCTTGTCCTTATGGGTCTTACCTTCGGTGGGGTCATCCTTTTGGGTCTTACAGTCGGTGGGGTCGTCCTTTTGGGTCTTACAGTCGGTGGGGCCCTTGTCCTTTTGGGTCTAACAGTAGGTGGGATCGCCCTTTTGGGTCTTACAGTTGGTGGGTCCTTGTCCTTTTGGGTCTTACAGTCGGTGGGGTCCTTGTCCTTTTGGGTCTTACAGTCGGTGGAGTCCTTGTCCTTTGTGGTCTTACAGTCGGTGGGTCCTTGTCCTTTTTGGTCTTAAAGTCGGTGGGGTCCTGGTCCTTTTGGGTCTTACAGTCGGTGGGGTCCTTGTCCTTTTGGGTCTTACAGTCGGTGGGGCCTTGTCCTTTTTGGTCTTACAGTAGGTGGGGTCCTTGTCCTTTTGTGTCTTACAGTCGGTGGGGTCCTTGTCCTTTTGGGTCTTACAGTCGTGGGGTCCTTGTCCTTTTGGGTCGTACAGTCGATGGGGTCCTTGTCCTTATGGGTCTTACAGTCGGTGGGGTCGTCCTTTTGGGTCTTACAGTCGGTGGGGTCCTTGTCCTTTTGGGTCTTACAGTCGGTGGTGTCGCCCTTTTGGGTCTTACTATTGGTGGGGTAATCCTTTTGGGTCTTAGAGTCGGTGGGGTCGTCCTTTTGGGTCTTACAGTCGGTGGGGTCTTTGTCCTTTTGGGTCTTACAGTCGGTGGGGTCCTTGTCCTTTTGGGTCTTACAGTCCGTGGGATCCTTGTCGTTTTGGGTCTTACCTTCGGTGGGGTCGTCCTTTTGGGTCTTACAGTCGGTGGGGTCGTCCTTTTGAGTCTTACAGTCGGTGGGGTCCTTGTCCTTTTGGGTCTTACAGTCGGTGGGATCGCCCTTTTGGGTCTTACTGTTGGTGGGGTCATCCTTTTGGGTCTTACAGTCGGTTGGGTCGTCCTGTTGGGTCTTACAGTCGGTGGGGTCGTCCTTTTGGGTCTTACAGTTGGTGGGGTCCTTGTCCTTTTGGGTCTTACAGTCGGTGGGGTCCTTGTCCTTTTGGGTCTTACAGTCGGTGGGGTCCTTGTCGTTTTGGGTCTTACCTTCGGTGGGGTCGTCCTTTTGGGTCTTACAGTCGGTGGGGTCGTCCTTTTGGGTCTTACAGTCGGTGGGGTCCTTGTCCTTTTGGGTCTTACAGTCGGTGGGATCGCCCTTTTGGGTCTTACTGTTGGTGGGGTCATCCTTTTGGGTCTTACAGTCGGTTGGGTCGTCCTGTTGGGTCTTACAGTCGGTGGGGTCGTCCTTTTGGGTCTTACAGTTGGTGGGGTCCTTGTCCTTTTGGGTCTTACAGTCGGTGGGGTCCTTGTCCTTTTGGGTCTTACAGTCGGTGGGGTCGCCCTTTTGGGTCTTACTGTTGGTGGGGTCATCCTTTTGGGTCTTAGAGTCGGTGGGGTCGTCCTTTTGGGTCTTACAGTCGGTGGGGTCCTTGTCCTTTTGGGTCTTACAGTCGGTGGGGTCCATGTCCTTGTGGGTCTTACAGTCGGTGGGGTCCTTGTCATTTTAGGTCTTAAAGTCGGTGGGGTCCTTTTCCTTTTGGGTCTTACAGACGGTGGGGTCCTTGTCCTTTTGGGTCTTAAAGTCAGTGGGGTCCTTGTCCTTATGGGTCTTACCTTCGGTGGGGTCCTTGTCCTTTTGGGTCTTAGAGTCGGTGGGGTCCTTGTCCTTTTGGGTCGTACAGTCGATGGGGTCCTTGTCCTTATGGGTCTTACAGTCGGTGGGGTCGTCCTTTTGGGTCTTACAGTCGGTGGGGTCCTTGTCATTTTGGGTCTTACAGTCGGTGGTGTCGCCCTTTTGGGTCTTACTGTTGGTGGGGTCATCCTTTTGGGTCTTAGAGTCGGTGGGGTCGTCCTTTTGGGTCTTACAGTCGGTGGAGTCTTTGTCCTTTTGGGTCTTACAGTCGGTGGGGTCCTTGTCCTTTTGGGTCTTACAGTCGGTGGGGTCCTGCCCTTTTGGGTCTTACTGTCGGTGGGGTCCTTGTCCTTTTAGGTCTTAAAGTCGTTGGGGTCCTTGTCCTTTTGGGTCTTACAGACGGTGGGGTCCTTGTCCTTTAGGGTCTTAAAGTCGGTGGGGTCCTTGTCCTTTTCGGTCTTACAGTCGGTGGGATTGCCCTTTTGGGTCTTACAGTTGGTGGGTTCATCCTTTTTGGGTCTTACAGTCGGTGGGGTCGTCCTTTTGGGTCTTACAGTCGGTGGGGTCGTCCTTTTGGGTCTTACAGTCGGTGGGGTCCTTGTCCTTTTGGGTCTTACAGTCGGTGGGGTCCTTGTCCTTTTAGGTCTTACAGTCGGTGGGGTCCTTGTCCTTTTGGTTCTTACAGTCGGTGGGGTCCTTGTCCTTTTGGGTCTTACAGTCGGTGGGGTCGTCCTTTTGGGTCTTACAGTCGGTGGGTTCCTTGTCCTTTTGGGTCTTACAGTTGGTAGGGTCCTTGTCCTTATGGGTCTTACCTTCGGTGGGGTCCTTGTCCTTTTGGGTCGTACAGTCGATGGGGTCCTTGTCCTTATGGGTCTTACAGTCGGTGGGGTCGTCCTTTTGGGTCTTACATTCGGTGGGGTCCTTGTCCTTTTGGGTCTTACAGTCGGTGGTGTCGCCCTTTTGGGTCTTACTGTTGGTGGGGTCATCCTTTTGGGTCTTAGAGTCGGTGGGGTCGTCCTTTTGGGTCTTACAGACGGTGGAGTCTTTGTCCTTTTGGGTCTTACAGTCGGTGGGGTCCTTGTCCTTTTGGGTCTTACAGTCGGTGGGGTCGCCCTTTTGGGTCTTACTGTTGGTGGGGTCATCCTTTTGGGTCTTAGAGTCGGTGGGGTCGTCCTTTTGGGTCTTACAGTCGGTGGGGTCCTTGTCCTTTTGGTCTTACAGTCGGTGGGGTCCTTGTCCTTTTGGGTCTTACAGTCGGTGGGGTCCTTGTCCTTTTGGGTCTTACAGTCGGTGGGGTCCTTGTCATTTTAGGTCTTAAAGTCGGTGGGGTCCTTGTCCTTTTGGGTCTTACAGACGGTGGGGTCCTTGTCCTTTTGGGTCTTAAAGTCGGTGGGGTCCTTGTCCTTATGGGTCTTACCTTCGGTGGGGTCCTTGTCCTTTTGGGTCTTACAGTCGGTGGGTCCTTGTCCTTTTGGGTCGTACAGTCGATGGGGTCCTTGTCCTTATGGGTCTTACAGTCGGTGGGGGTCGTCCTTTTGGGTCTTACAGTCGGTGGGGTCCTTGTCCTTTTGGGTCTTACAGTCGGTGGTGTTGCCCTTTTGGGTCTTACTGTTGGTGGGGTCATCCTTTTGGGTCTTAGAGTCGGTGGGGAAATCCTTTTGGGTCTTACAGTCGGTGGAGTCTTTGTCCTTTTGGGTCTTACAGTTGGTGGGGTCCTTGTCCTTTTGGGTCTTACAGTCGGTGGGGTCGCCCTTTTGGGTCTTACTGTTGTTGGGGTCATCCTTTTGGGTCTTAGAGTCGGTGGGGTCCTTGTCCTTTTGGGTCTTACAGTCGGTGGTGTCGCCCTTTTGGGTCTTACTGTTGGTGGGGTCATCCTTTTGGGTCTTAGAGTCGGTGGGGTCGTCCTTTTGGGTCTTACAGACGGTGGAGTCTTTGTCCTTTTGGGTCTTACAGTCGGTGGGGTCCTTGTCCTTTTGGGTCTTACAGTCGGTGGGGTCGCCCTTTTGGGTCTTACTGTTGGTGGGGTCATCCTTTTGGGTCTTAGAGTCGGTGGGGTCGTCCTTTTGGGTCTTACAGTCGGTGGGGTCCTTGTCCTTTTTGGTCTTACAGTCGGTGGGGTCCTTGTCCTTTTGGGTCTTACAGTCGGTGGGGTCCTTGTCCTTTTGGGTCTTACAGTCGGTGGGGTCCTTGTCATTTTAGGTCTTAAAGTCGGTGGGGTCCTTGTCCTTTTGGGTCTTACAGACGGTGGGGTCCTTGTCCTTTTGGGTCTTAAAGTCGGTGGGGTCCTTGTCCTTATGGGTCTTACCTTCGGTGGGGTCCTTGTCCTTTTGGGTCTTACAGTCGGTGGGTCCTTGTCCTTTTGGGTCGTACAGTCGATGGGGTCCTTGTCCTTATGGGTCTTACAGTCGGTGGGGTCGTCCTTTTGGGTCTTACAGTCGGTGGGGTCCTTGTCCTTTTGGGTCTTACAGTCGGTGGTGTTGCCCTTTTGGGTCTTACTGTTGGTGGGGTCATCCTTTTGGGTCTTAGAGTCGGTGGGGAAATCCTTTTGGGTCTTACAGTCGGTGGAGTCTTTGTCCTTTTGGGTCTTACAGTTGGTGGGGTCCTTGTCCTTTTGGGTCTTACAGTCGGTGGGGTCGCCCTTTTGGGTCTTACTGTTGTTGGGGTCATCCTTTTGGGTCTTAGAGTCGGTGGGGTCATCCTTTTGGGTCTTACAGTCGGTGGGGTCCTTGTCCTTTTTGGTCTTACAGTCGTTGGGGTCCTTGTCCTTTTGGGTCTTACAGTCGGTGGGGTCCTTGTCATTTTAGGTCTTAAAGTCGGTGGGGTCCTTGTCCTTTTGGGTCTTACAGACGGTGGGGTCCTTGTCCTTTTGGGTCTTAAAGTCGGTGGGGTCCTTGTCCTTTTGGGTCTTACAGTCGGTGGGGTCGTCCTTTTGGGTCTTACTGTCGGTGGGGTCGTCGTTTTGGGTCTTTCAGTCGGTGGGTTCCTTGTCCTTTTGGGTCTTACAGTTGGTGGGGTCATCCTTTTTGGGTCTTGGGGTCGTCCTTTTCGGTCTTACAGTCGGTTGTGTCCTTGTCGTTTTGGGTCTTACCTTCGGTGGGGTCGTCCTTTTGGGTCTTACAGTCGGTGGGGTCTACCTTTTGGGTCTTACAGTCGGTGGGGTCCTTGTCCTTTTGGGTCTTACAGTCGGTGGGATCGCCCTTTTGGGTCTTACTGTTGGTGGGGTCATCCTTTTGGGTCTTACAGTCGGTTGGGTCGTCCTTTTGGGTCTTACAGTCGGTGGGGTCTGTCCTTTTGGGTCTTACAGTTGGTGGGGTTCTTGTCCTTTTGGGTCTTACAGTCGGTGGGGTCCTTGTCCTTTTGGGTCTTACAGTCGGTGGGGTCCTTGTCCTTTTGGGTCTTACAGTCGGTGGGTTCCTTGTCCTTTTGGGTCTTACAGTTGGTGGGGTCCTTGTCCTTATGGGTCTTACCTTCGGTGGGGTCGTCATTTTGGGTCTTACAGTCGGTGGGGTCGTCCTTTTGGGTCTTACAGTCGGTGGGGCCCTTGTCCTTTTGGGTCTAACAGTAGGTGGGATTGCCCTTTTGGGTCTTACAGTTGGTGGGTCCTTGTCCTTTTGGGTCTTACAGTCGGTGGGGTCCTTGTCCTTTTGGGTCTTACAGTCGGTGGGGTCCTTGTCCTTTGTGGTCTTACAGTCGGTGGGTCCTTGTCCTTTTTGGTCTTAAAGTCGGTGGGGTCCTGGTCCTTTTGGGTCTTACAGTCGGTGGGGTCCTTGTCCTTTTGGGTCTTACAGTCGGTGGGGCCTTGTCCTTTTTGGTCTTACAGTAGGTGGGGTCCTTGTCCTTTTGTGTCTTACAGTCGGTGGGGTCCTTGTCCTTTTGGGTCTTACAGTCGTGGGGTCCTTGTCCTTTTGGGTCGTACAGTCGATGGGGTCCTTGTCCTTATGGGTCTTACAGTCGGTGGGGTCGTCCTTTTGGGTCTTACAGTCGGTGGGGTCCTTGTCCTTTTGGGTCTTACAGTCGGTGGTGTCGCCCTTTTGGGTCTTACTGTTGGTGGGGTAATCCTTTTGGGTCTTAGAGTCGGTGGGGTCATCCTTTTGGGTCTTACAGTCGGTGGGGTCTTTGTCCTTTTGGGTCTTACAGTCGGTGGGGTCCTTGTCCTTTTGGGTCTTACAGTCGGTGGGGTCCTTGTCGTTTTGGGTCTTACCTTCGGTGGGGTCGTCCTTTTGGGTCTTACAGTCGGTGGGGTCGTCCTTTTGGGTCTTACAGTCGGTGGGGTCCTTGTCCTTTTGGGTCTTACAGTCGGTGGGGTCGTCCTTTTGGGTCTTACAGTTGGTGGGGTCCTTGTCCTTTTGGGTCTTACAGTCGGTGGGGTCCTTGTCCTTTTGGGTCTTACAGTCGGTGGGGTCCTTGTCGTTTTGGGTCTTACCTTCGGTGGGGTCGTCCTTTTGGGTCTTACAGTCGGTGGGGTCGTCCTTTTGGGTCTTACAGTCGGTGGGGTCCTTGTCCTTTTGGGTCTTACAGTCGGTGGGATCGCCCTTTTGGGTCTTACTGTTGGTGGGGTCATCCTTTTGGGTCTTACAGTCGGTTGGGTCGTCCTGTTGGGTCTTACAGTCGGTGGGGTCGTCCTTTTGGGTCTTACAGTTGGTGGGGTCCTTGTCCTTTTGGGTCTTACAGTCGGTGGGGTCCTTGTCCTTTTGGGTCTTACAGTCGGTGGGGTCGCCCTTTTGGGTCTTACTGTTGGTGGGGTCATCCTTTTGGGTCTTAGAGTCGGTGGGGTCGTCCTTTTGGGTCTTACAGTCGGTGGGGTCCTTGTCCTTTTGGGTCTTACAGTCGGTGGGGTCCTTGTCCTTTTGGGTCTTACAGTCGGTGGGGTCCTTGTCATTTTAGGTCTTAAAGTCGGTGGGGTCCTTTTCCTTTTGGGTCTTACAGACGGTGGGGTCCTTGTCCTTTTGGGTCTTAAAGTCGGTGGGGTCCTTGTCCTTATGGGTCTTACCTTCGGTGGGGTCCTTGTCCTTTTGGGTCTTACAGTCGGTGGGGTCCTTGTCCTTTTGGGTCGTACAGTCGATGGGGTCCTTGTCCTTATGGGTCTTACAGTCGGTGGGGTCGTCCTTTTGGGTCTTACAGTCGGTGGGGTCCTTGTCATTTTGGGTCTTACAGTCGGTGGTGTCGCCCTTTTGGGTCTTACTGTTGGTGGGGTCATCCTTTTGGGTCTTAGAGTTGGTGGGGTCGTCCTTTTGGGTCTTACAGTCGGTGGAGTCTTTGTCCTTTTGGGTCTTACAGTCGGTGGGGTCCTTGTCCTTTTGGGTCTTACAGTCGGTGGGGTCGCCCTTTTGGGTCTTACTGTTGGTGGGGTCATCCTTTTGGGTCTTAGAGTCGGTGGGGTCGTCCTTTTGGGTCTTACAGTCGGTGGGGTCCTTGTCCTTTTGGGTCTTACAGTCGGTGGGGTCCTTGTCATTTTAGGTCTTAAAGTCGTTGGGGTCCTTGTCCTTTTGGGTCTTACAGACGGTGGGGTCCTTGTCCTTTTGGGTCTTAAAGTCGGTGGGGTCCTTGTCCTTTTGGGTCTTACAGTCGGTGGGGTCGTCCTTTTGGGTCTTACAGTCGGTGGGGTCGTCCTTTTGGGTCTTACAGTCGGTGGGTTCCTTGTCCTTTTGGGTCTTACAGTTGGTGGGGTCATCCTTTTGGGTCTTGGGGTCGTCCTTTTCGGTCTTACAGTCGGTTGGGTCCTTGTCCTTTTGGGTCTTACCTTCGGTGGGGTCGTCCTTTTGGGTCTTACAGTCGGTGGGGTCGTCCTTTTGGGTCTTACAGTCGGTGGGGTCCTTGTCCTTTTGGGTCTTACAGTCGGTGGGATTGCCCTTTTGGGTCTTACAGTTGGTGGGTTCATCCTTTTGGGTCTTACAGTCGGTGGGGTCGTCCTTTTGGGTCTTACAGTCGGTGGGGTCGTCCTTTTGGGTCTTACAGTCGGTGGGGTCCTTGTCCTTTTGGGTCTTACAGTCGGTGGGGTCCTTGTCCTTTTGGGTCTTACAGTCGGTGGGGTCCTTGTCCTTTTGGGTCTTACAGTCGGTGGGTCCTTGTCATTTTAGGTCTTAAAGTCGGTGGGGTCCTTGTCCTTTTGGGTCTTACAGACAGTGGGGTCCTTGTCCTTTTGGGTCTTAAAGTCGGTGGGGTCCTTGTCCTTTTGGGTCTTACAGTCGGTGGGGTCGTCCTTTTGGTTCTTACTGTTGGTGGGGTCGTCGTTTTGGGTCTTTCAGTCGGTGGGTTCCTTGTCCTTTTGGGTCTTACAGTTGGTGGGGTCATCCTTTTTGGGGTCTTGGGGTCGTCCTTTTCGATCTTACAGTCGGTTGGGTCCTTGTTGATTTGGGTCTTACCTTCGGTGGGGTCGTCCTTTTGGGTCTTACAGTCGGTGGGGTCGTCCTTTTGGGTCTTACAGTCGGTGGGGTCCTTGTCCTTTTGGGTCTTATAGTTGGTGGGATCGCCCTTTTGGGTCTTACTGTTGGTGGGGTCATCCTTTTGGGTCTTACAGTCGGTTGGGTCGTCCTTTTGGGTCTTACAGTCGGTGGGGTCGTCCTTTTGGGTCTTACAGTCGGTGGGGTCCTTGTCCTTTTGGGTCTTACAGTCGGTGGGGTCCTTGTCCTTTTGGGTCTTACAGTCGGTGGGGTCGTCCTTTTGGGTCTTACAGTCGGTGGGGTCGTCCTTTTGGGTCTTACAGTTGGTGGGGTCCTTGTCCTTTTGGGTCTTACAGTCGGTGGGGTCCTTGTCCTTTTGGGTCTTACATTCGGTGGGGTCGTCCTTTTTGGGTCTTACAGTCGGTGGGTTCCTTGTCCTTTTGGGTCTTACAGTTGGTGGGGTCCTTGTCCTTATGGGTCTTACCTTCGGTGGGGTCGTCCTTTTGGGTCTTACAGTCGGTGGGGTCCTTGTCCTTTTGGGTCTTACAGTCGGTGGGGTCCTTGTCCTTTTGGGTCTTACAGTCGGTGGGTTCCTTGTCCTTTTGGGTCTTACAGTCGGTGGGGTCCTTGTCGTTTTGGGTCTTACAGTCGGTGGGGTCGTCCTTTTGGGTCTTACAGTCGGTGGGGTCCGTCCTTTTGGGTCTTACAGTCGGTGGGGTCCTTGTCCTTTTGGGTCTTACAGTCGGTGGGATCGCCCTTTTTGGGTCTTACTGTTGGTGGGGTCATCCTTTTGGGTCTTACAGTCGGTTCGGTCGTCCTTTTGGGTCTTACAGTCGGTGGGGTCCTTGTCCTTTTGGGTCTTACAGTCGGTGGGGTCCTTGTCCTTTTGGGTCTTACAGTCGGTGGGGTCCTTGTCCTTTTGGGTCTTACAGTCGGTGGGGTCCTTGTCGTTTTGGGTCTTACCTTCGGTGGGGTCGTCCTTTTGGGTCTTACAGTCGGTGGGGTCGTCCTTTTGGGTCTTACAGTCGGTGGGGTCCTTGTCCTTTTGGGTCTTACAGTCGGTGGGATCGCCCTTTTGGGTCTTACTGTTGGTGGGGTCATCCTTTTTGGGTCTTACAGTCGGTTGGGTCGTCCTTTTGGGTCTTACAGTCGGTGGGGTCGTCCTTTTGGGTCTTACAGTCGGTGGGGTCCTTGTCCTTTTGGGTCTTACAGTCGGTGGGGTCCTTGTCCTTTTGGGTCTTACAGTCGGTGGGGTTCGCCCTTTTGGGTCTTACTGTTGGTGGGGTCATCCTTTTGGGTCTTACAGTCGGTGGGGTCGTCCTTTTGGGTCTTACAGTCGGTGGGGCCCTTGTCCTTTTGGGTCTTACAGTCGGTGGGGTCCTTGTCCTTTTGGGTCTTACAGTCGGTGGGGTCCTTGTCATTTTGGGTCTTACAGTCGGTGGGGTCCTTGTCCTTTTGGGTCTTACAGTCGGTGGGGTCCTTGTCCTTTTGGGTCTTAAAGTCGGTGGGGTCCTTGTCCTTTTGGGGTCTTACAGTCGGTGGGGTCCTTGTCCTTTTGGGTCTTACAGTCGGTGGGGTCCTTGTCCTTTTGGGTCGTACAGTCGATGGGGTCCTTGTCCTTTTGGGTCTTACAGTCGGTGGGGTCGTCCTTTTGGGTCTTACAGTCGGTGGGGTCCTTGTCCTTTTGGGTCTTACAGTCGGTGGGGTCGCCCTTTTGGGTCTTACTGTCGGTGGGGTCTTGTCCTTTTGGGTCTTACAGTCGGTGGGGTCCTTGTCCTTTTGGGTCTTACAGTCGGTGGGGTCCTTGTCCTTTTGGGTCTTACAGTCGGTGGGGTCCTTGTCCTTTTGGGTCTTACAGTCGGTGGGGTCCTTGCCCTTTTGGGTCTTACAGTTGGTGGGGTCGTCCTTTTGGGTCTTACAGTCGGTGGGGTCGTCCTTTTGGGTCTTACAGTCGGTGGGGTCCTTGTCCTTTTGGGTCTTACAGTCGGTGGGGTCCTTGTCCTTTTGGGTCTTACAGTCGGTGGGGTCCTTGTCCTTTTGGGTCTTACAGTCGGTGGGGTCCTTGTCATTTTGGGTCTTAAAGTCGGTGGGGTCCTTGTCCTTTTGGGTCTTACAGTCGGTGGGGTCCTTGTCCTTTTGGGTCTTACAGTCGGTGGGGTCCTTGTCCTTTTGGGTCTTACAGTCGGTGGGGTCGTCCTTTTGGGTCTTACAGTCGGTGGGGTCGTCCTTTTGGGTCTTACAGTCGGTGGGGTCCTTGTCGTTTTGGGTCTTACAGTTGGTGGGGTCCTTGTCCTTTTGGGTCTTACAGTCGGTGGGGTCCTTGTCCTTTTTGGGTCTTACCGTCGGTGGGGTCGTCCTTTTGGGTCTTACAGTCGGTGGGGTCGTCCTTTTGGGTCTTACAGTCGGTGGGGTCCTTGTCCTTTTGGGTCTTACAGTCGGTGGGGTCCTTGTCCTTTTGGGTCTTACTGTTGGTGGGGTCATCCTTTTGGGTCTTACAGTCGGTGGGGTCGTCCTTTTGGGTCTTACAGTCGGTGGGGTCTGTCCTTTTGGGTCTTACAGTCGGTGGGGTCCTTGTCCTTTTGGGTCTTACAGTCGGTGGGGTCCTTGTCCTTTTGGGTCTTACAGTCGGTGGGGTCCTTGTCCTTTTGGGTCTTACAGTCGGTGGGGTCCTTGTCCTTTTGGGTCTTACAGTCGGTGGGGTCCTTGTCCTTTTGGGTCTTACAGTCGGTGGGGTCGTCCTTTTGGGTCTTACAGTCGGTGGGGTCCTTGTCCTTTTGGGTCTTACAGTCGGTGGGGTCCTTGTCCTTTTGGGTCTTACAGTCGGTGGGGTCCTTGTCCTTTTGGGTCTTACAGTCGGTGGGGTCCTTGTCCTTTTGGGTCTTACAGTCGGTGGGGTCCTGTCCTTTTGGGTCTTACAGTCGGTGGGGTCCTTGTCCTTTTGGGTCTTACAGTCGGTGGGGTCCTTGTCCTTTTGGGTCTTACAGTCGGTGGGGTCTTGTCCTTTTGGGTCTTACAGTCGGTGGGGTCCTTGTCCTTATGGGTCTTACAGTCGGTGGGGTCGTCCTTTTGGGTCTTACAGTCGGTGGGGTCGTCCTTTTGGGTCTTACAGTCGGTGGGGTCCTTGTCCTTTTGGGTCTTACAGTCGGTGGGGTCCTTGTCCTTTTGGGTCTTACAGTCGGTGGGGTCCTTGTCCTTTTGGGTCTTACAGTCGGTGGGTCCTTGTCATTTTGGGTCTTACAGTCGGTGGGGTCCTTGTCCTTTTGGGTCTTACAGACAGTGGGGTCCTTGTCCTTTTGGGTCTTAAAGTCGGTGGGGTCCTTGTCCTTTTGGGTCTTACAGTCGGTGGGGTCGTCCTTTTGGGTCTTACTGTCGGTGGGGTCGTCGTTTTTGGGTCTTACAGTCGGTGGGGTCCTTGTCCTTTTGGGTCTTACAGTTGGTGGGGTCATCCTTTTGGGTCTTAATGGGGTCGTCCTTTTCCGATCTTACAGTCGGTTGGGTCCTTGTTGATTTGGGTCTTACCTTCGGTGGGGTCGTCCTTTTGGGTCTTACAGTCGGTGGGGTCCGTCCTTTTGGGTCTTACAGTCGGTGGGGCCTTGTCCTTTTGGGTCTTACAGTCGGTGGGGTCCTTGTCCTTTTTGTGTCTTACAGTCGGTGGGGTCCTTGTCCTTTTGGGTCTTACAGTCGGTGGGGTCCTTGTCCTTTTGGGTCTTACAGTCGATGGGGTCCTTGTCCTTTTGGGTCTTACAGTCGGTGGGGTCGTCCTTTTGGGTCTTACAGTCGGTGGGGTCGTCCTTTTGGGTCTTACAGTCGGTGGGGTCCTTGTCCTTTTGGGTCTTACAGTCGGTGGGGTCCTTGTCCTTTTGGGTCTTACAGTCGGTGGGGTCCTTGTCCTTTTGGGTCTTACAGTCGGTGGGGTCCTTGTCATTTTAGGTCTTAAAGTCGGTGGGGTCCTTGTCCTTTTGGGTCTTACAGACGGTGGGGTCCTTGTCCTTTTGGGTCTTACAGTCGGTGGGGTCCTTGTCCTTTTGGGTCTTACAGTCGGTGGGGTCGTCCTTTTGGGTCTTACTGTTGGTGGGGTCGTCGTTTTGGGTCTTTCAGTCGGTGGGTTCCTTGTCCTTTTGGGTCTTACAGTCGGTGGGGTCATCCTTTTGGGTCTTGGGGTCGTCCTTTTCGGATCTTACAGTCGGTTGGGTCCTTGTTGATTTGGGTCTTACCTTCGGTGGGGTCGTCCTTTTGGGTCTTACAGTCGGTGGGGTCGTCCTTTTGGGTCTTACAGTCGGTGGGGTCCTTGTCCTTTTGGGTCTTACAGTCGGTGGGATCGCCCTTTTGGGTCTTACTGTTGGTGGGGTCATCCTTTTGGGTCTTACAGTCGGTGGGGTCGTCCTTTTGGGTCTTACAGTCGGTGGGGTCGTCCTTTTGGGTCTTACAGTCGGTGGGGTCCTTGTCCTTTTGGGTCTTACAGTCGGTGGGGTCCTTGTCCTTTTGGGTCTTACAGTCGGTGGGGTCGTCCTTTTGGGTCTTACAGTCGGTGGGTTCCTTGTCCTTTTGGGTCTTACAGTTGGTGGGGTCCTTGTCCTTATGGGTCTTACCTTCGGTGGGGTCGTCCTTTTGGGTCTTACAGTCGGTGGGGTCCTTGTCCTTTTGGGTCTTACAGTCGGTGGGGTCCTTGTCCTTTTGGGTCTTACAGTCGGTGGGTTCCTTGTCCTTTTGGGTCTTACAGTTGGTGGGGTCCTTGTCCTTATGGGTCTTACCTTCGGTGGGGTCGTCCTTTTGGGTCTTACAGTCGGTGGGGTCGTCCTTTTGGGTCTTACAGTCGGTGGGGCCCTTGTCCTTTTGGGTCTAACAGTAGGTGGGATCGCCCTTTTGGGTCTTACAGTTGGTGGGTCCTTGTCCTTTTGGGTCTTACAGTCGGTGGGGTCCTTGTCCTTTTGGGTCTTACAGTCGGTGGGGTCCTTGTCCTTTGTGGTCTTACAGTCGGTGGGTCCTTGTCCTTTTTGGTCTTAAAGTCGGTGGGGTCCTGGTCCTTTTGGGTCTTACAGTCGGTGGGGTCCTTGTCCTTTTGGGTCTTACAGTCGGTGGGGCCTTGTCCTTTTTGGTCTTACAGTAGGTGGGGTCCTTGTCCTTTTGTGTCTTACAGTCGGTGGGGTCCTTGTCCTTTTGGGTCTTACAGTCGTGGGGTCCTTGTCCTTTTGGGTCGTACAGTCGATGGGGTCCTTGTCCTTATGGGTCTTACAGTCGGTGGGGTCGTCCTTTTGGGTCTTACAGTCGGTGGGGTCCTTGTCCTTTTGGGTCTTACAGTCGGTGGTGTCGCCCTTTTGGGTCTTACTGTTGGTGGGGTAATCCTTTTGGGTCTTAGAGTCGGTGGGGTCGTCCTTTTGGGTCTTACAGTCGGTGGGGTCTTTGTCCTTTTGGGTCTTACAGTCGGTGGGGTCCTTGTCCTTTTGGGTCTTACAGTCGGTGGGGTCCTTGTCGTTTTGGGTCTTACCTTCGGTGGGGTCGTCCTTTTGGGTCTTACAGTCGGTGGGGTCGTCCTTTTGGGTCTTACAGTCGGTGGGGTCCTTGTCCTTTTGGGTCTTACAGTCGGTGGGATCGCCCTTTTGGGTCTTACTGTTGGTGGGGTCATCCTTTTGGGTCTTACAGTCGGTTGGGTCGTCCTGTTGGGTCTTACAGTCGGTGGGGTCGTCCTTTTGGGTCTTACAGTTGGTGGGGTCCTTGTCCTTTTGGGTCTTACAGTCGGTGGGGTCCTTGTCCTTTTGGGTCTTACAGTCGGTGGGGTCCTTGTCGTTTTGGGTCTTACCTTCGGTGGGGTCGTCCTTTTGGGTCTTACAGTCGGTGGGGTCGTCCTTTTGGGTCTTACAGTCGGTGGGGTCCTTGTCCTTTTGGGTCTTACAGTCGGTGGGATCGCCCTTTTGGGTCTTACTGTTGGTGGGGTCATCCTTTTGGGTCTTACAGTCGGTTGGGTCGTCCTGTTGGGTCTTACAGTCGGTGGGGTCGTCCTTTTGGGTCTTACAGTTGGTGGGGTCCTTGTCCTTTTGGGTCTTACAGTCGGTGGGGTCCTTGTCCTTTTGGGTCTTACAGTCGGTGGGGTCGCCCTTTTGGGTCTTACTGTTGGTGGGGTCATCCTTTTGGGTCTTAGAGTCGGTGGGGTCGTCCTTTTGGGTCTTACAGTCGGTGGGGTCCTTGTCCTTTTGGGTCTTACAGTCGGTGGGGTCCTTGTCCTTTTGGGTCTTACAGTCGGTGGGGTCCTTGTCATTTTAGGTCTTAAAGTCGGTGGGGTCCTTTTCCTTTTGGGTCTTACAGACGGTGGGGTCCTTGTCCTTTTGGGTCTTAAAGTCGGTGGGGTCCTTGTCCTTATGGGTCTTACCTTCGGTGGGGTCCTTGTCCTTTTGGGTCTTACAGTCGGTGGGGTCCTTGTCCTTTTGGGTCGTACAGTCGATGGGGTCCTTGTCCTTATGGGTCTTACAGTCGGTGGGGTCGTCCTTTTGGGTCTTACAGTCGGTGGGGTCCTTGTCATTTTGGGTCTTACAGTCGGTGGTGTCGCCCTTTTGGGTCTTACTGTTGGTGGGGTCATCCTTTTGGGTCTTAGAGTCGGTGGGGTCGTCCTTTTGGGTCTTACAGTCGGTGGAGTCTTTGTCCTTTTGGGTCTTACAGTCGGTGGGGTCCTTGTCCTTTTGGGTCTTACAGTCGGTGGGGTCGCCCTTTTGGGTCTTACTGTTGGTGGGGTCGTCCTTTTGGGTCTTACAGTCGGTGGGGTCCTTGTCCTTTTGGTCTTACAGTCGGTGGGGTCCTTGTCCTTTTGGGTCTTACAGTCGGTGGGGTCCTTGTCCTTTTGGGTCTTACAGTCGGTGGGGTCTGTCCTTTTGGGTCTTACAGTCGGTGGGGTCGTCCTTTTGGGTCTTACAGTCGGTGGGGTCCTTGTCCTTTTGGGTCTTACAGTTGGTGGGGTCATCCTTTTGGGTCTTGGGGTCGTCCTTTTCGGTCTTACAGTCGGTTGGGTCCTTGTCCTTTTGGGTCTTACCTTCGGTGGGGTCGTCCTTTTGGGTCTTACAGTCGGTGGGGTCGTCCTTTTGGGTCTTACAGTCGATGGGGTCCTTGTCCTTTTGGGTCTTACAGTCGGTGGGATTGCCCTTTTGGGTCTTACAGTTGGTGGGTTCATCCTTTTGGGTCTTACAGTCGGTGGGGTCGTCCTTTTGGGTCTTACAGTCGGTGGGGTCGTCCTTTTGGGTCTTACAGTCGGTGGGGTCCTTGTCCTTTTGGGTCTTACAGTCGGTGGGGTCCTTGTCCTTTTGGGTCTTACAGTCGGTGGGGTCCTTGTCCTTTTGGGTCTTACAGTCGGTGGGTCCTTGTCATTTTAGGTCTTAAAGTCGGTGGGGTCCTTGTCCTTTTGGGTCTTACAGACAGTGGGGTCCTTGTCCTTTTGGGTCTTAAAGTCGGTGGGGTCCTTGTCCTTTTGGGTCTTACAGTCGGTGGGGTCGTCCTTTTGGGTCTTACTGTTGGTGGGGTCGTCGTTTTGGGTCTTTCAGTCGGTGGGTTCCTTGTCCTTTTGGGTCTTACAGTTGGTGGGGTCATCCTTTTGGGTCTTGGGGTCGTCCTTTTCGATCTTACAGTCGGTTGGGTCCTTGTTGATTTGGGTCTTACCTTCGGTGGGGTCGTCCTTTTGGGTCTTACAGTCGGTGGGGTCGTCCTTTTGGGTCTTACAGTCGGTGGGGTCCTTGTCCTTTTGGGTCTTATAGTTGGTGGGATCGCCCTTTTGGGTCTTACTGTTGGTGGGGTCATCCTTTTGGGTCTTACAGTCGGTTGGGTCGTCCTTTTGGGTCTTACAGTCGGTGGGGTCGTCCTTTTGGGTCTTACAGTCGGTGGGGTCCTTGTCCTTTTGGGTCTTACAGTCGGTGGGGTCCTTGTCCTTTTGGGTCTTACCTTCGGTGGGGTCGTCCTTTTGGGTCTTACAGTCGGTGGGGTCCTTGTCCTTTTGGGTCTTACAGTCGGTGGGGTCCTTGTCCTTTTGGGTCTTACAGTCGGTGGGGTCCTTGTCCTTTTGGGTCTTACAGTCGGTGGGGTCCTTGTCCTTATGGGTCTTACCTTCGGTGGGGTCGTCCTTTTGGGTCTTACAGTCGGTGGGGTCGTCCTTTTGGGTCTTACAGTCGGTGGGGCCCTTGTCCTTTTGGGTCTAACAGTAGGTGGGATCGCCCTTTTGGGTCTTACAGTCGGTGGGGTCCTTGTCCTTTTGGGTCTTACAGTCGGTGGGGTCCTTGTCCTTTTGGGTCTTACAGTCGGTGGGGTCCTTGTCCTTTGTGGTCTTACAGTCGGTGGGTCCTTGTCCTTTTTGGTCTTAAAGTCGGTGGGGTCCTGGTCCTTTTGGGTCTTACAGTCGGTGGGGTCCTTGTCCTTTTGGGTCTTACAGTCGGTGGGGCCTTGTCCTTTTTGGTCTTACAGTAGGTGGGGTCCTTGTCCTTTTGTGTCTTACAGTCGGTGGGGTCCTTGTCCTTTTGGGTCTTACTGTCGTGGGGTCCTTGTCCTTTTGGGTCTTACAGTCGGTGGTGTCGCCCTTTTGGGTCTTACTGTTGGTGGGGTAATCCTTTTGGGTCTTAGAGTCGGTGGGGTCGTCCTTTTGGGTCTTACAGTCGGTGGGGTCTTTGTCCTTTTGGGTCTTACAGTCGGTGGGGTCCTTGTCCTTTTGGGTCTTACAGTCGGTGGGGTCCTTGTCGTTTTGGGTCTTACCTTCGGTGGGGTCGTCCTTTTGGGTCTTACAGTCGGTGGGGTCGTCCTTTTGGGTCTTACAGTCGGTGGGGTCCTTGTCCTTTTGGGTCTTACAGTCGGTGGGATCGCCCTTTTGGGTCTTACTGTTGGTGGGGTCATCCTTTTGGGTCTTACAGTCGGTTGGGTCGTCCTGTTGGGTCTTACAGTCGGTGGGGTCGTCCTTTTGGGTCTTACAGTTGGTGGGGTCCTTGTCCTTTTGGGTCTTACAGTCGGTGGGGTCTTGTCCTTTTGGGTCTTACAGTCGGTGGGGTCCTTGTCCTTTTGGGTCTTACCGTCGGTGGGGTCTTGTCCTTTTGGGTCTTACAGTCGGTGGGGTCGTCCTTTTGGGTCTTACAGTCGGTGGGGTCCTTGTCCTTTTGGGTCTTACAGTCGGTGGGATCGCCCTTTTGGGTCTTACTGTCGGTGGGGTCATCCTTTTGGGTCTTACAGTCGGTTGGGTCGTCCTTTGGGTCTTACAGTCGGTGGGGTCCTTGTCCTTTTGGGTCTTACAGTCGGTGGGGTCTGTCCTTTTGGGTCTTACAGTCGGTGGGGTCCTTGTCCTTTTGGGTCTTACAGTCGGTGGGATTGCCCTTTTGGGTCTTACGTTGTGGGTTCATCCTTTTGGGTCTTACAGTCGGTGGGGTCGTCCTTTTGGGTCTTACAGTCGGTGGGGTCCTTGTCCTTTTGGGTCTTACAGTCGGTGGGGTCCTTGTCCTTTTGGGTCTTACAGTCGGTGGGGTCCTTGTCCTTTTGGGTCTTACAGTCGGTGGGGTCCTTGTCCTTTTAGGTCTTACAGTCGGTGGGGTCCTTGTCCTTTTGGGTCTTACAGACAGTGGGGTCCTTGTCCTTTTGGGTCTTACAGTCGGTGGGGTCCTTGTCCTTTTGGGTCTTACAGTCGATGGGGTCCTGTCCTTTTGGGTCTTACTGTCGGTGGGGTCGTCCTTTTGGGTCTTACAGTCGGTGGGGTCCTTGTCCTTTTGGGTCTTACAGTTGGTGGGGTCATCCTTTTGGGTCTTGGGGTCGTCCTTTTCGTCTTACAGTCGGTTGGGTTCCTTGTTATTTGGGTCTTACCGTCGGTGGGGTCGTCCTTTTGGGTCTTACAGTCGGTGGGGTCTTGTCCTTTTGGGTCTTACAGTCGGTGGGGTCCTTGTCCTTTTGGGTCTTACAGTCGGTGGGGTCGCCCTTTTGGGTCTTACTGTTGGTGGGGTCATCCTTTTGGGTCTTACAGTCGGTTGGGTCGTCCTTTTGGGTCTTACAGTCGGTGGGGTCCTTGTCCTTTTGGGTCTTACAGTCGGTGGGGTCCTTGTCCTTTTGGGTCTTACACTTGGTGGGGTCCTTGTCCTTTTGGGTCTTACCTTCGGTGGGGTCCTTGTCATTTTGGGTCTTACAGTCGGTGGGGTCCTTGTCCTTTTGGGTCTTACAGTCGGTGGGGTCCTTGTCCTTTTGGGTCTTACAGTCGGTGGGTTCCTTGTCCTTTTGGGTCTTACAGTCGGTGGGGTCCTTGTCCTTATGGGTCTTACCTTCGGTGGGGTCGTCCTTTTGGGTCTTACAGTCGGTGGGGTTCGTCCTTTTGGGTCTTACAGTCGGTGGGGCCCTTGTCCTTTTGGGTCTAACAGTCGGTGGGATCGCCCTTTTGGGTCTTACAGTTGGTGGGGTCCTTGTCCTTTTGGGTCTTACAGTCGGTGGGGTCCTTGTCCTTTTGGGTCTTACAGTCGGTGGGGTCCTTGTCCTTTGTGGTCTTACAGTCGGTGGGGTCCTTGTCCTTTTGGGTCTTAAACTCGGTGGGGTCCTTGTCCTTTTGGGTCTTACAGTCGGTGGGGTCCTTGTCATTTTGGGTCTTACAGTCGGTGGGGTCCTTGTCCTTTTTGGTCTTACAGTCGGTGGGGTCCTTGTCCTTTTGGGTCTTACAGTCGGTGGGGTCTGTCCTTTTGGGTCTTACTGTCGATGGGGTCCTTGTCCTTTTGGGTCTTACAGTCGGTGGTGTCGCCCTTTTGGGTCTTACTGTTGGTGGGGTAATCCTTTTGGGTCTTAGAGTCGGTGGGGTCGTCCTTTTGGGTCTTACAGTCGGTGGGGTCTTTGTCCTTTTGGGTCTTACAGTCGGTGGGGTCCTTGTCCTTTTGGGTCTTACAGTCGGTGGGGTCCTTGTCGTTTTGGGTCTTACCTTCGGTGGGGTCGTCCTTTTGGGTCTTACAGTCGGTGGGGTCGTCCTTTTGGGTTTTACAGTCGGTGGGGTCCTTGTCCTTTTGGGTCTTACAGTCGGTGGGATCGCCCTTTTGGGTCTTACTGTTGGTGGGGTCATCCTTTTGGGTCTTACAGTCGGTTGGGTCGTCCTGTTGGGTCTTACAGTCGGTGGGGTCGTCCTTTTGGGTCTTACAGTTGGTGGGGTCCTTGTCCTTTTGGGTCTTACAGTCGGTGGGGTCCTTGTCCTTTTGGGTCTTACAGTCGGTGGGGTCCTTGTCGTTTTGGGTCTTACCTTCGGTGGGGTCGTCCTTTTGGGTCTTACAGTCGGTGGGGTCGTCCTTTTGGGTCTTACAGTCGGTGGGGTCCTTGTCCTTTTGGGTCTTACAGTCGGTGGGATCGCCCTTTTGGGTCTTACTGTTGGTGGGGTCATCCTTTTGGGTCTTACAGTCGGTTGGGTCGTCCTGTTGGGTCTTACAGTCGGTGGGGTCGTCCTTTTGGGTCTTACAGTTGGTGGGGTCCTTGTCCTTTTGGGTCTTACAGTCGGTGGGGTCCTTGTCCTTTTGGGTCTTACAGTCGGTGGGGTCGCCCTTTTGGGTCTTACTGTTGGTGGGGTCATCCTTTTGGGTCTTAGAGTCGGTGGGGTCGTCCTTTTGGGTCTTACAGTCGGTGGGGTCCTTGTCCTTTTGGGTCTTACAGTCGGTGGGGTCCTTGTCCTTTTGGGTCTTACAGTCGGTGGGGTCCTTGTCATTTTAGGTCTTAAAGTCGGTGGGGTCCTTTTCCTTTTGGGTCTTACAGACGGTGGGGTCCTTGTCCTTTTGGGTCTTAAAGTCGGTGGGGTCCTTGTCCTTATGGGTCTTACCTTCGGTGGGGTCCTTGTCCTTTTGGGTCTTACAGTCGGTGGGGTCCTTGTCCTTTTGGGTCGTACAGTCGATGGGGTCCTTGTCCTTATGGGTCTTACAGTCGGTGGGGTCGTCCTTTTGGGTCTTACAGTCGGTGGGGTCCTTGTCATTTTGGGTCTTACAGTCGGTGGTGTCGCCCTTTTGGGTCTTACTGTTGGTGGGGTCATCCTTTTGGGTCTTAGAGTCGGTGGGGTCGTCCTTTTGGGTCTTACAGTCGGTGGAGTCTTTGTCCTTTTGGGTCTTACAGTCGGTGGGGTCCTTGTCCTTTTGGGTCTTACAGTCGGTGGGGTCGCCCTTTTGGGTCTTACTGTTGGTGGGGTCATCCTTTTGGGTCTTAGAGTCGGTGGGGTCGTCCTTTTGGGTCTTACAGTCGGTGGGGTCCTTGTCCTTTTTGGTCTTACAGTCGGTGGGGTCCTTGTCCTTTTGGGTCTTACAGTCGGTGGGGTCCTTGTCCTTTTGGGTCTTACAGTCGGTGGGGTCCTTGTCATTTTAGGTCTTAAAGTCGTTGGGGTCCTTGTCCTTTTGGGTCTTACAGTCGGTGGGGTCCTTGTCCTTTTGGGTCTTAAAGTCGGTGGGGTCCTTGTCCTTTTGGGTCTTACAGTCGGTGGGGTCGTCCTTTTGGGTCTTACAGTCGGTGGGGTCGTCCTTTTGGTTCTTTCAGTCGGTGGGTTCCTTGTCCTTTTGGGTCTTACAGTTGGTGGGGTCATCCTTTTGGGTCTTGGGGTCGTCCTTTTCGGTCTTACAGTCGGTTGGGTCCTTGTCCTTTTGGGTCTTACCTTCGGTGGGGTCGTCCTTTTGGGTCTTACAGTCGGTGGGGTCGTCCTTTTGGGTCTTACAGTCGATGGGGTCCTTGTCCTTTTGGGTCTTACAGTCGGTGGGATTGCCCTTTTGGGTCTTACAGTTGGTGGGTTCATCCTTTTGGGTCTTACAGTCGGTGGGGTCGTCCTTTTGGGTCTTACAGTCGGTGGGGTCGTCCTTTTGGGTCTTACAGTCGGTGGGGTCCTTGTCCTTTTGGGTCTTACAGTCGGTGGGGTCCTTGTCCTTTTGGGTCTTACAGTCGGTGGGGTCCTTGTCCTTTTGGGTCTTACAGTCGGTGGGTCCTTGTCATTTTAGGTCTTAAAGTCGGTGGGGTCCTTGTCCTTTTGGGTCTTACAGACAGTGGGGTCCTTGTCCTTTTGGGTCTTAAAGTCGGTGGGGTCCTTGTCCTTTTGGGTCTTACAGTCGGTGGGGTCGTCCTTTTGGGTCTTACTGTTGGTGGGGTCGTCGTTTTGGGTCTTTCAGTCGGTGGGTTCCTTGTCCTTTTGGGTCTTACAGTTGGTGGGGTCATCCTTTTGGGTCTTGGGGTCGTCCTTTTCGATCTTACAGTCGGTTGGGTCCTTGTTGATTTGGGTCTTACCTTCGGTGGGGTTGTCCTTTTGGGTCTTACAGTCGGTGGGGTCGTCCTTTTGGGTCTTACAGTCGGTGGGGTCCTTGTCCTTTTGGGTCTTATAGTTGGTGGGATCGCCCTTTTGGGTCTTACTGTTGGTGGGGTCATCCTTTTGGGTCTTACAGTCGGTTGGGTCGTCCTTTTGGGTCTTACAGTCGGTGGGGTCGTCCTTTTGGGTCTTACAGTTGGTGGGGTCCTTGTCCTTTTGGGTCTTACAGTCGGTGGGGTCCTTGTCCTTTTGGGTCTTACTGTCTGTGGGGTCGTCCTTTTGGGTCTTACTGTCGGTGGGTTCCTTGTCCTTTTGGGTCTTACAGTTGGTGGGGTCCTTGTCCTTATGGGTCTTACCTTCGGTGGGGTCGTCCTTTTGGGTCTTACAGTCGGTGGGGTCGTCCTTTTGTGTCTTACAGTCGGTGGGGCCCTTGTCCTTTTGGGTCTTACAGTAGGTGGGATCGCCCTTTTGGGTCTTACAGTTGGTGGGGTCCTTGTCCTTATGGGTCTTACAGTCGGTGGGGTCGTCCTTTTGGGTCTTACAGTCGGTGGGGTCCTTGTCCTTTTGGGTCTTACAGTCGGTGGTGTCGCCCTTTTGGGTCTTACTGTTGGTGGGGTAATCCTTTTGGGTCTTAGAGTCGGTGGGGTCGTCCTTTTGGGTCTTACAGTCGGTGGGGTCATTGTCCTTTTGGGTCTTACAGTCGGTGGGGTCCTTGTCCTTTTGGGTCTTACAGTCGGTGGGGTCCTTGGCGTTTTGGGTCTTACCTTCGGTGGGGTCGTCCTTTTGGGTCTTACAGTCGGTGGGGTCGTCCTTTTGGGTCTTACAGTCGGTGGGGTCCTTGTCCTTTTGGGTCTTACAGTCGGTGGGATCGCCCTTTTGGGTCTTACTGTTGGTGGGGTCATCCTTTTGGTTCTTACAGTCGGTTGGGTCGTCCTGTTGGGTCTTACAGTCGGTGGGGTCGTCCTTTTGGGTCTTACAGTTGGTGGGTCCTTGTCCTTTTGGGTCTTACAGTCGGTGGGGTCGTCCTTTTGGGTCTTACAGTCGGTGGGTTCCTTGTCCTTTTTGGTCTTACAGTTGGTGGGGTCCTTGTCCTTATGGGTCTTACGTTCGGTGGGGTCGTCCTTTTGGGTCTTACAGTCGGTGGGGTCGTCCTTTTGGGTCTTACAGTCGGTGGGGTCGTCCTTTTGGGTCTTACAGTCGGTGGGGCCCTTGTCCTTTTGGGTCTTACAGTTGGTGGGGTCCTTGTCCTTTTGGGTCTTACAGTCGGTGGGGTCATTGTCCTTTTGGGTCTTACAGTCGGTGGGGTCCTTGTCCTTTGTGGTCTTACAGTCGGTGGGTCCTTGTCCTTTTTGGTCTTACAGTCGGTGGGGTCCTTGTCCTTTTGGGTCTTACAGTCGGTGGGGTCCTTGTCCTTTTGGGTCTTACAGTCGGTGGGGTCTTGTCCTTTTTGGTCTTACAGTCGGTGGGGTCCTTGTCCTTTTGGGTCTTACAGTCGATGGGGTCCTTGTCCTTATGGGTCTTACAGTCGGTGGGGTCGTCCTTTTGGGTCTTACAGTCGGTGGGGTCCTTGTCCTTTTGGGTCTTACAGTCGGTGGTGTCGCCCTTTTGGGTCTTACTGTTGGTGGGGTAATCCTTTTGGGTCTTAGAGTCGGTGGGGTCGTCCTTTTGGGTCTTACAATCGGTGGGGTCTTTGTCCTTTTGGGTCTTACAGTCGGTGGGGTCCTTGTCCTTTTGGGTCTTACAGTCGGTGGGGTCGCCCTTTTGGGTCTTACTGTTGGTGGGGTCATCCTTTTGGGTCTTAGAGTCGGTGGGGTCGTCCTTTTGGGTCTTACAGTCGGTGGGGTCCTTGTCCTTTTTGGTCTTACAGTCGGTGGGGTCCTTGTCCTTTTGGGTCTTACACTCGGTGGAGTCCTTGTCCTTTTGGGTCTTACAGTCGGTGGGGTCCTTGTCATTTTAGGTCTTAAAGTCGGTGGGGTCCTTGTCCTTTTGGGTCTTACAGACGGTGGGGTCCTTGTCCTTTTGGGTCTTAAAGTCGGTGGGGTCCTTGTCCTTTTGGGTCTTACAGTCGGTGGGGTCGTCCTTTTGGGTCTTACAGTCGGTGGGGTCGTCCTTTTGGTTCTTTCAGTCGGTGGGTTTCTTGTCCTTTTGGGTCTTACAGTTGGTGGGGTCCTTGTCCTTTTGGGTCTTACAGTCGGTGCGGTCGTCCTTTTGGGTCTTACTGTTGGTGGGGTCATCCTTTTGGGTCTTAGAGTCGGTGGGGTCGTCCTTTTGGGTCTTACAGTCGGTGGGGTCCTTGTCCTTTTTGGTCTTACAGTCGGTGGGGTCCTTGTCCTTTTGGGTCTTACACTCGGTGGGGTCCTTGTCCTTTTGGGTCTTACAGTCGGTGGGGTCCTTGTCATTTTAGGTCTTAAAGTCGGTGGGGTCCTTGTCCTTTTGGGTCTTACAGCCGGTGGGGTCCTTGTCCTTTTGGGTCTTAAAGTCTGTGGGGTCCTTGTCCTTTTGGGTCTTACAGTCGGTGGGGTCGTCCTTTTGGGTCTTACAGTCGGTGGGGTCGTCCTTTTGGTTCTTTCAGTCGGTGGGTTCCTTGTCCTTTTGGGTCTTACAGTTGGTGGGGTCATCCTTTTGGGTCTTGGGGTCGTCCTTTTCGGTCTTACAGTCGGTTGGGTCCTTGTCCTTTTGGGTCTTACCTTCTGTGGGGTCGTCCTTTTGGGTCTTACAGTCGGTGGGGTCGTCCTTTTGGGTCTTACAGTCGGTGGGGTCCTTGTCCTTTTGGGTCTTACAGTCGGTGGGATTGCCCTTTTGGGTCTTACAGTTGGTGGGTTCATCCTTTTGGGTCTTACAGTCGGTGGGGTCGTCCTTTTGGGTCTTACAGTCGGTGGGGTTGTCCTTTTGGGTCTTACAGTCGGTGGGGTCCTTGTCCTTTTGGGTCTTACAGTCGGTGGGGTCCTTGTCCTTTTGGGTCTTACATTCGGTGGGGTCCTTGTCCTTTTGGGTCTTACAGTCGGTGGGGTCCTTGTCATTTTAGGTCTTAACCTCTATGGGCTAGGTGGGACGCTAGCGTGCCACCCGTGGTGCACTCCATCAACAGCAGGTGCATTTCAAGAGCGGCAAATTTGAATCCAAATAAATGTCAAAATTCAAATTTTTCAAACATACAACTATTTTACACCCTTTGAAAGATAAACATCTCCTTAATCTAACCACGTTTTAAGATTTCAAAAAGGTTTTACGGCGAAAGCATAAATTTAGAGTATGTTAGGACAGTACATTTACAAGAGTTGTGTGTAATGTTTTGTCAAGTCAAAGACATGGTCACCAAAACCATAAAACCAGCTAAAATGATGCACTAACCTTTTACAATCTCCATCAGATGACACTCCTAGGACATTATGTTAGACAATGCATGCATTTTTAGTTCTATCAAGTTCATATTTATATCCAAAAACAGCGTTTTACTATGGCATTGATGTTGAGGAAATCGTTTCCCTCCAATAACCGGCAGTCAAGTCAGCGTCACAAATTAAATAATTAAAATTAGAAAACATTGGTAAAATATTATATTGTCATTTAAAGAATTATAGATTTACATCTCTTGAACGCAATCAACTTGCCAGATTTAAAAATAACCTTACTGGGAAATCACACTTTGCAATAATCTGAGCACTGCGCCCAGAAAAATACGCGTTGCGATACAGACTAGACGTCATGTTGGGGAGATCTAAAATCGAAAATACTATGTAAATAATCCATTACCTTTGATTCTCTTCATCAGATGTCACTTCCAGGTATCACAGGTCCATAACGAATGTAGTTTTGTTCAAAAAAGCTCATCATTTATGTCCAAAAATCTCCGTCTTGTTAGCACATGATCTAAGCCAGCCGGACTTCTCATCATGAACGAGGGGAAAAAATATATTTACGTTCGTTCAAACATGTCAAACGTTGTATAGCATAAATCATTAGGGCCTTTTTTAACCAGAACATGAATAATATTCAAGGTGGACGAATGCATACTCTTTTATAACGTATTGGAACGAGGGTACCCAACATGAACTCGCGCGCCAGGTGTCTAATGGGACATCATCGTTCCATGGCTCTTGTTCGGTCAGATCTCCCTCCAGAAGACTCAAAACACTTTGTAAAGGCTGGTGACATCTAGTGGAAGCAATAGGAAGTGCCAAAATATTCCTCAGCCCCTGTGTTTTTCAATGGGATAGGTTTAAAGTCAATACAACACATCAGGTATCCACTTCCTGTCAGAAAATGTCTCAGGGTTTTGCCTGCCAAATGAGTTCTGTTATACTCACAGACACCATTCAAACAGTTTTAGAAACTTTAGAGTGTTTTCTATCCATATATAATAAGTATATGCATATTCTAGTTACTGGGTAGGATTAGTAACCAGATTAAATCGGGTAAATTTTTTTTATCCAGACGTGCAAATGCTGCCCCCTAGCCCTAACAGGTTAAAGTCGGTGGGGTCCTTGTCCTTTTGGGTCTTACAGACAGTGGGGTCCTTGTCCTTTTGGGTCTTAAAGTCGGTGGGGTCCTTGTCCTTTTGGGTCTTACAGTCGGTGGGGTCGTCCTTTTGGGTCTTACTGTTGGTGGGGTCGTCGTTTTGGGTCTTTCAGTCGGTGGGTTCCTTGTCCTTTTGGGTCTTACAGTTGGTGGGGTCATCCTTTTGGGTCTTGGGGTCGTCCTTTTCGATCTTACAGTCGGTTGGGTCCTTGTTGTTTTGGGTCTTACCTTCGGTGGGGTCGTCCTTTTGGGTCTTACAGTCGGTGGGGTCGTCCTTTTGGGTCTTACAGTCGGTGGGGTCCTTGTCCTTTTGGGTCTTACAGTCGGTGGGGTCGTCCTTTTGGGTCTTACAGTCGGTGGAGTCCTTGTCCTTTTGGGTCTTACTGTTGGTGGGGTCATCCTTTTGGGTCTTACAGTCGGTTGGGTCGTAATTTTGGGTCTTACAGTCGGTGGGGTCGTCCTTTTGGGTCTTACAGTTGGTGGGGTCCTTGTCCTTTTGGGTCTTACAGTCGGTGGGGTCCTTGTCCTTTTGGGTCTTACAGTCGGTGGGGTCGTCCTTTTGGGTCTTACAGTCGGTGGGTTCCTTGTCCTTTTGGGTCTTACAGTTGGTGGGGTCCTTGTCCTTATGGGTCTTACCTTCGGTGGGGTCGTCCTTTTGGGTCTTACAGTCGGTGGGGTCCTTGTCCTTTTGGGTCTTACAGTCGGTGGGGCCCTTGTCCTTTTGGGTCTTACAGTAGGTGGGATCGCCCTTTTGGGTCTTACAGTTGGTGGGGTCCTTGTCCTTTTGGGTCTTACAGTCGGTTGGGTCCTTGTCCTTTTGGGTCTTACAGTCGGTGGGGTCCTTGTCCTTTGTGGTCTTACAGTCGGTGGGTCCTTGTCCTTTTTGGTCTTAAAGTCGGTGGGGTCCTTGTCCTTTTGGGTCTTACAGGCGGTGGGGTCCTTGTCCTTTTGGGTCTTACAGTCGGTGGGGCCTTGTCCTTTTTGGTCTTACAGTAGGTGGGGTCCTTGTCCTTTTGTGTCTTACAGTCGGTGGGGTCCTTGTCCTTTTGGGTCTTACAGTCGGTGGGGTCCTTGTACTTTTGGGTCGTACAGTCGATGGGGTCCTTGTCCTTATGGGTCTTACAGTCGGTGGTGTCGCCCTTTTGGGTCTTACTGTTGGTGGGGTAATCCTTTTGGGTCTTAGAGTCGGTGGGGTCGTCCTTTTGGGTCTTACAGTCGGTGGGGTCATTGTCCTTTTGGGTCTTACAGTCGGTGGGGTCCTTGTCCTTTTGGGTCTTACAGTCGGTGTGGTCCTTGGCGTTTTGGGTCTTACCTTCGGTGGGGTCGTCCTTTTGGGTCTTACAGTCGGTGGGGTCGTCCTTTTGGGTCTTACAGTCGGTGGGGTCCTTGTCCTTTTGGGTCTTACAGTCGGTGGGATCGCCTTTTTGGGTCTTACTGTTGGTGGGGTCATCCTTTTGGTTCTTACAGTCGGTTGGGTCGTCCTGTTGGGTCTTACAGTCGGTGGGGTCGTCCTTTTGGGTCTTACAGTTGGTGGGTCCTTGTCCTTTTGGGTCTTACAGTCGGTGGGGTCCTTGTCCTTTTGGGTCTTACAGTCGGTGGGGTCGTCCTTTTGGGTCTTACAGTCGGTGGGTTCCTTGTCCTTTTGGGTCTTACAGTTGGTGGGGTCCTTGTCCTTATGGGTCTTACCTTCTGTGGGGTCGTCCTTTTGGGTCTTACAGTCGGTGGGGTCGTCCTTTTGGGTCTTACAGTCGGTGGGGTCGTCCTTTTGGGTCTTAAAGTCGGTGGGGTCCTTGTCCTTTTGGGTCTTACAGTCGGTGGGGTCATTGTCCTTTTGGGTCTTACAGTCGGTGGGGTCGTTGTCCTTTGTGGTCTTACAGTCGGTGCGTCCTTGTCCTTTTTGGTCTTACAGTCGGTGGGGTCCTTGTCCTTTTGGGTCTTACAGTCGGTGGGGTCCTTGTCCTTTTGGGTCTTACAGTCGGTGGGGCCTTGTCCTTTTTGGTCTTACAGTCGGTGGGGTCCTTGTCCTTTTGGGTCTTACAGTCGGTGGGGTCCTTGTCCTTTTGGGTCTTACAGTCGGTGGGGTCGCCCTTTTGGGTCTTACTGTTGGTGGGGTCATCCTTTTGGGACTTAGAGTCGGTGGGGTCGTCCTTTTGGGTCTTACAGTCGGTGGGGTCCTTGTCCTTTTTGGTCTTACAGTCGGTGGGGTCCTTGTCCTTTTGGGTCTTACACTCGGTGGGGTCCTTGTCCTTTTGGGTCTTACAGTCGGTGGGGTCCTTGTCATTTTAGGTTTTAAAGTCGGTGGGGTCCTTGTCCTTTTGGGTCTTACAGACGGTGGGGTCCTTGTCCTTTTGGGTCTTAAAGTCGGTGGGGTCCTTGTCCTTTTGGGTCTTACAGTCGGTGGGGTCGTCCTTTTGGGTCTTACAGTCGGTGGGGTCGTCCTTTTGGTTCTTTCAGTCGGTGGGTTTCTTGTCCTTTTGGGTCTTACAGTTGGTGGGGTCCTTGTCCTTTTTGGTCTTACAGTCGGTGGGGTCGCCCTTTTGGGTCTTACTGTTGGTGGGGTCATCCTTTTGGGTCTTACAGTCGGTGGGGTCGTCCTTTTGGGTCTTTCAGTCGGTGGGGTCCTTGTCCTTTTGGGTCTTACAGTCGGTGGGGTCACTCTTATGGGTCTTACAGTCGGTGGGGTCATCCTTTTGGGTCTTTCAGTCGGTGGGGTACTTGACCTTTTGGGTCTTACCGTCGGTGGGGTCCTTGTCCTTTTGGGTCTTACAGTCGGTGAGGCCTTGTCCTTTTTGGTCTTACCGTCGGTGGGGCCTTGTCCTTTTTGGTCTTACAGTCGGTGGGGCCTTGTCCTTTTTGGTCTTACAGTCGGTGGGGTCCTTGTCATTTTAGGTCTTAAAGTCGGTGGGGTCCTTGTCCTTTTGGGTCTTACAGACGGTGGGGTCCTTGTCCTTTTGGGTCTTAAAGTCGGTGGGGTCCTTGTCCTTTTGGGTCTTACAGTCGGTGGGGTTGTCCTTTTGGGTCTTACAGTCGGTGGGGTCGTCCTTTTGGTTCTTTCAGTCGGTGGGTTTCTTGTCCTTTTGGGTCTTACAGTTGGTGGGGTCCTTGTCCTTTTGGGTCTTACAGTCGGTGGCGTCGCCCTTTTGGGTCTTACTGTTGGTGGGGTCATCCTTTTGGGTCTTACAGTCGGTGGGGTCGTCCTTTTGGGTCTTTCAGTCGGTGGGGTCCTTGTCCTTTTGGGTCTTACAGTCGGTGGGGTCACTCTTATGGGTCTTACAGTCGGTGGGGTCATCCTTTTGGGTCTTTCAGTCGGTGGGGTACTTGACCTTTTGGGTCTTACAGTCGGTGGGGTCCTTGTCCTTTTGGGTCTTACAGTCGGTGAGGCCTTGTCCTTTTTGGTCTTACCGTCGGTGGGGCCTTGTCCTTTTTGGTCTTACAGTCGGTGGGGCCTTGTCCTTTTTGGTCTTACAGTCGGTGGGGTCCTTGTCCTTTTGGGGCTTACAGTCGGTGGGGCCTTGTCCTTTTTGGTCTTACAGTCGGTGAGGTCCTTGTCCTTTTGGGTCTTACAGTTGGTGGGGTCCTTGTCCTTTTGGGTCTTACAGTCGGTGGGGCCTTGTCCTTTTTGGTCTTACAGTCGGTGGGGTCCTTGTCCTTTTGGGTCTTACAGTCGGTGGGGTCCTTGTCCTCTTGGGTCTTACAGTCGGTGGGGTCCTTGTCCTTTTTGGTCTTACAGTCGGTGGGGTCCTTGTCCTTTTGTGTCTTACAGTCGGTGGGGTCCTTGTCCTTTTGGGTCTTACAGTCGGTGGGGTCCTTGTCCTTTTGGGTCTTACAGTCGGTGGGGTCCTTGTCCTTTTGTGTCTTACAGTCGGTGGGCTCGTCCTTGTCCTTTTGGGTCTTACAGTCGGTGGGGTCCTTGTCCTTTTGGGTCGTACAGTCGATGGGGTCCTTGCCCTTATGGGTCTTACAGTTGGTGGGGTCGTCCTTTTGGGTCTTACAGTCGGTGGGGTCGCCCTTTTGGGTATTACTGTTGGTGGGGTCATCCTTTTGGGTCTTAGAGTCGGTGGGGTCGTCCTTTTGGGTCTTACAGTCGGTGGGGTCTTTGTCCTTTTGGGTCTTACAGTCTTTGGGGTCCTTGACCTTTTGGGTCTTACAGTAGGTGGGGTCCTTGTCCTTTTGGGTCTTACAGTCGGTTGGGCCTAGTCCTTTTTGGTCTTACAGTCGGTGGGGTCCTTGTCCTTTTGTGTCTTACAGTCGGTGGGGTCCTTGTCCTTTTGGGTCTTACAGTCGGTGGGGTCGTCCTTTTGGGTCTTACAGTCGGTGGGGTCGTCCTTTTGGGTCTTTCAGTCGGTGGGGTCCTTGTCCTTTTGGGTCTTACAGTCGGTGGGGTCACTCTTATGGGTCTTACAGTCGGTGGGGTCATCCTTTTGGGTCTTTCAGTCGGTGGGGTACTTGACCTTTTGGGTCTTACAGTCGGTGGGGTCCTTGTCCTTTTTGGTCTTACAGTCTGTGAGGCCTTGTCCTTTTTGGTCTTACCGTTGGTGGGGTCCTTGTCCTTTTGGTCTTACAGTCGGTGGGGCCTTGTCCTTTTGGTCTTACAGTCGGTGGGGTCCTTGTCCTTTTGGGGCTTACAGTCGGTGGGGCCTTGTCCTTTTGGTCTTACAGTCTGTGAGGTCCTTGTCCTTTTGGGTCTTACAGTTGGTGGGGTCCTTGTCCTTTTGGGTCTTACAGTCGGTGGGGCCTTGTCCTTTTTGGTCTTACAGTCGGTGGGGTCCTTGTCCTTTTGGGTCTTACAGTCGGTGGGGTCCTTGTCCTCTTGGGTCTTACAGTCGGTGGGGTCCTTGTCCTTTTTGGTCTTTCAGTCGGTGGGGTCCTTGTCCTTTTGTGTCTTACAGTCGGTGGGGTCCTTGTCCTTTTGGGTCTTACAGTCGATGGGGTCCTTGTCCTTTTGGGTCTTACAGTCGGTGGGGTCCTTGTCCTTTTGTGTCTTACAGTCGGTTGGCTCGTCCTTGTCCTTTTGGGTCTTACAGTCGGTGGGGTCCTTGTCCTTTTGGGTCGTACAGTCGATGGGGTCCTTGTCCTTATGGGTCTTACAGTCGGTGGGGTCGTCCTTTTGGGTCTTACAGTCGGTGGGGTCGCCCTTTTGGGTCTTACTGTTGGTGGAGTCATCCTTTTGGGTCTTAGAGTCGGTGGGGTCGTCCGTTTGGGTCTTACAGTTGGTGGGGTCTTTGTCCTTTTGGGTCTTACAGTCTTTGGGGTCCTTGACCTTTTGGGTCTTACAGTAGGTGGGGTCCTTGTCCTTTTGGGTCTTACAGTCGGTTGGGCCTAGTCCTTTTTGGTCTTACAGTCGGTGGGGTCCTTGTCCTTTTGTGTCTTACAGTCGGTGGGGTCCTTGTCCTTTTTGGTCTTACAGTCGGTGGGGTCCTTGTCCTTTTGGGTCTTACAGTCGGTGGGGTCCTTGTCCTTTTGAGTCTTACTGTCGGTGGGGTCCTTGTCCTTTTGGTCTTACAGTCGGTGGGGTCCTTGTCCTTTTGGGTCTTACAGTCGGTGGGGTCCTTGTCCTTTTGGGTCTTACAGTCAGGGGGGTCCTTGTCCTTTTGGGTCTTACAGTCAGGGGGGTCCTTGTCCTTTTGGGTCTTACAGTCGGTGGGTTGGTCCTTTTGGGTCTTACAGTCGGTGGGGTCCTTGTCCTTTTGGGTCTTACAGTCGGTGGGCTCGTCCTTTTGGGTCTTACAGTCGGTGGGGTCGCCCTTTTGGGTCTTACTGTTGGTGGGGTCATCCTTTTGGGTCTTAGAGTCGGTGGGGTCGTCCTTTTGGGTCTTACAGTCGGTGGGGTCTTTGTCCTTTTGGGTCTTACAGTCGGTGGGGTCCTTGTCCTTTTGGGTCTTACAGTCGGTGGGGTCGCCCTTTTGGGTCTTACTGTTGGTGGGGTCATCCTTTTGGGTCTTACAGTCGGTGGGGTCGTCCTTTTGGGTCTTTCAGTCGGTGGGGTCCTTGTCCTTTTGGGTCTTACAGTCGGTGGGGTCACTCTTATGGGTCTTACAGTCGGTGGGGTCATCCTTTTGGGTCTTTCAGTCGGTGGGGTACTTGACCTTTTGGGTCTTACAGTCGGTGGGGTCCTTGTCCTTTTGGGTCTTACAGTCGGTGAGGCCTTGTCCTTTTGGTCTTACCGTCGGTGGGGCCTTGTCCTTTTGGTCTTACAGTCGGTGGGGCCTTGTCCTTTTTGGGTCTTACAGTCGGTGGGGTCCTTGTCATTTTAGGTCTTAAAGTCGGTGGGGTCCTTGTCCTTTTGGGTCTTACAGACGGTGGGGTCCTTGTCCTTTTGGGTCTTAAAGTCGGTGGGGTCCTTGTCCTTTTGGGTCTTACAGTCGGTGGGGTTGTCCTTTTGGGTCTTACAGTCGGTGGGGTCGTCCTTTTGGTTCTTTCAGTCGGTGGGTTTCTTGTCCTTTTGGGTCTTACAGTCGGTGGGGTCCTTGTCCTTTTGGGTCTTACAGTCGGTGGTGTCGCCCTTTTGGGTCTTACTGTTGGTGGGGTCATCCTTTTGGGTCTTACAGTCGGTGGGGTCGTCCTTTTGGGTCTTTCAGTCGGTGGGGTCCTTGTCCTTTTGGGTCTTACAGTCGGTGGGGTCACTCTTATGGGTCTTACAGTCGGTGGGGTCATCCTTTTGGGTCTTTCAGTCGGTGGGGTACTTGACCTTTTGGGTCTTACAGTCGGTGGGGTCCTTGTCCTTTTGGGTCTTACAGTCGGTGAGGCCTTGTCCTTTTGGTCTTACCGTCGGTGGGGCCTTGTCCTTTTGGTCTTACAGTCGGTGGGGCCTTGTCCTTTTTGGGTCTTACAGTCGGTGGGGTCCTTGTCCTTTTGGGGCTTACAGTCGGTGGGGCCTTGTCCTTTTGGTCTTACAGTCGGTGAGGTCCTTGTCCTTTTGGGTCTTACAGTTGGTGGGGTCCTTGTCCTTTTGGGTCTTACAGTCGGTGGGGCCTTGTCCTTTTTGGTCTTACAGTCGGTGGGGTCCTTGTCCTTTTGGGTCTTACAGTCGGTGGGGTCCTTGTCCTCTTGGGTCTTACAGTCGGTGGGGTCCTTGTCCTTTTTGGTCTTACAGTCGGTGGGGTCCTTGTCCTTTTGTGTCTTACAGTCGGTGGGGTCCTTGTCCTTTTGGGTCTTACAGTCGGTGGGGTCCTTGTCCTTTTGAGTCTTACAGTCGGTGGGGTCCTTGTCCTTTTGTGTCTTACAGTCGGTGGGCTCGTCCTTGTCCTTTTGGGTCTTACAGTCGGTGGGGTCCTTGTCCTTTTGGGTCGTACAGTCGATGGGGTCCTTGCCCTTATGGGTCTTACAGTTGGTGGGGTCGTCCTTTTGGGTCTTACAGTCGGTGGGGTCGCCCTTTTGGGTATTACTGTTGGTGGGGTCATCCTTTTGGGTCTTAGAGTCGGTGGGGTCGTCCTTTTGGGTCTTACAGTCGGTGGGGTCTTTGTCCTTTTGGGTCTTACAGTCTTTGGGGTCCTTGACCTTTTGGGTCTTACAGTAGGTGGGGTCCTTGTCCTTTTGGGTCTTACAGTCGGTTGGGCCTAGTCCTTTTTGGTCTTACAGTCGGTGGGGTCCTTGTCCTTTTGTGTCTTACAGTCGGTGGGGTCCTTGTCCTTTTGGGTCTTACAGTCGGTGGGGTCGTCCTTTTGGGTCTTACAGTCGGTGGGGTCGTCCTTTTGGGTCTTTCAGTCGGTGGGGTCCTTGTCCTTTTGGGTCTTACAGTCGGTGGGGTCACTCTTATGGGTCTTACAGTCGGTGGGGTCATCCTTTTGGGTCTTTCAGTCGGTGGGGTACTTGACCTTTTGGGTCTTACAGTCGGTGGGGTCCTTGTCCTTTTGGGTCTTACAGTCGGTGAGGCCTTGTCCTTTTTGGTCTTACCGTCGGTGGGGCCTTGTCCTTTTTGGTCTTACAGTCGGTGGGGCCTTGTCCTTTTTGGTCTTACAGTCGGTGGGGTCCTTGTCCTTTTGGGGCTTACAGTCGGTGGGGCCTTGTCCTTTTTGGTCTTACAGTCTGTGAGGTCCTTGTCCTTTTGGGTCTTACAGTTGGTGGGGTCCTTGTCCTTTTGGGTCTTACAGTCGGTGGGGCCTTGTCCTTTTTGGTCTTACAGTCGGTGGGGTCCTTGTCCTTTTGGGTCTTACAGTCGGTGGGGTCCTTGTCCTCTTGGGTCTTACAGTCGGTGGGGTCCTTGTCCTTTTTGGTCTTTCAGTCGGTGGGGTCCTTGTCCTTTTGTGTCTTACAGTCGGTGGGGTCCTTGTCCTTTTGGGTCTTACAGTCGGTGGGGTCCTTGTCCTTTTGGGTCTTACAGTCGGTGGGGTCCTTGTCCTTTTGTGTCTTACAGTCGGTTGGCTCGTCCTGTCCTTTTGGGTCTTACAGTCGGTGGGGTCCTTGTCCTTTTGGGTCGTACAGTCGATGGGGTCCTTGTCCTTATGGGTCTTACAGTCGGTGGGGTCGTCCTTTTGGGTCTTACAGTCGGTGGGGTCGCCCTTTTGGGTCTTACTGTTGGTGGAGTCATCCTTTTGGGTCTTAGAGTCGGTGGGGTCGTCCGTTTGGGTCTTACAGTTGGTGGGGTCTTTGTCCTTTTGGGTCTTACAGTCTTTGGGGTCCTTGACCTTTTGGGTCTTACAGTAGGTGGGGTCCTTGTCCTTTTGGGTCTTACAGTCGGTTGGGCCTAGTCCTTTTTGGTCTTACAGTCGGTGGGGTCCTTGTCCTTTTGTGTCTTACAGTCGGTGGGGTCCTTGTCCTTTTTGGTCTTACAGTCGGTGGGGTCCTTGTCCTTTTGGGTCTTACAGTCGGTGGGGTCCTTGTCCTTTTGAGTCTTACTGTCGGTGGGGTCCTTGTCCTTTTTGGTCTTACAGTCGGTGGGGTCCTTGTCCTTTTGGGTCTTACAGTCGGTGGGGTCCTTGTCCTTTTGGGTCTTACAGTCAGGGGGGTCCTTGTCCTTTTGGGTCTTACAGTCAGGGGGTCCTTGTCCTTTTGGGTCTTACAGTCGGTGGGTTGGTCCTTTTGGGTCTTACAGTCGGTGGGGTCCTTGTCCTTTTGGGTCTTACAGTCGGTGGGCTCGTCCTTTTGGGTCTTACAGTCGGTGGGGTCGCCCTTTTGGGTCTTACTGTTGGTGGGGTCATCCTTTTGGGTCTTAGAGTCGGTGGGGTCGTCCTTTTGGGTCTTACAGTCGGTGGGGTCTTTGTCCTTTTGGGTCTTACAGTCGGTGGGGTCCTTGTCCTTTTGGGTCTTACAGTCGGTGGGGTCGCCCTTTTGGGTCTTACTGTTGGTGGGGTCATCCTTTTGGGTCTTGGATTCGGTGGGGTCGTCCTTTTGGGTCTTACAGTCGGTGGGGTCCTTGTCCTTTTGGGTCTTACAGTAGGTGGGGTCCTTGTCCTTTTGGGTCTTACAGTCAGTGGGATCGCCCTTTTGGGTCTTACTGTTGGTGGGGTCATCCTTTTGGGTCTTACAGTCGGTGGGGTCGTCCTTTTGGGTCTTACAGTCGGTGGGGTCGTCCTTTTGGGTCTTACAGTCGGTGGGGTCCTTGTCCTTTTGGATCTTACAGTCGGTGGGGTCCTTGTCCTTTTGGGTCTTACAGTCGGTGGGGTCGTCCTTTTGGGTCTTACAGTCGGTGGGTTCCTTGTCCTTTTGGGTCTTACAGTTGGTGGGGTCCTTGTCCTTATGGGTCTTACAGTCGGTGGGGTCGTCCTTTTGGGTCTTACAGTCGGTGGGGTCCTTGTCCTTTTGGGTCTTACAGTCGGTGGTGTCGCGCTTTTGGGTCTTACTGTTGGTGGGGTCATCCTTTTGGGTCTTAGAGTCGGTGGGGTCGTCCTTTTGGGTCTTACAGTCGGTGGGGTCCTTGTCCTTTTTGGTCTTATAGTCGGTGGGGTCCTTGTCCTTTTGGGTCTTACAGTCGGTGGGGTCCTTGTCCTTTTGGATCTTACAGTCGGTGGGGTCCTTGTCATTTTAGGTCTTAAAGTCGGTGGGGTCCTTGTCCTTTTGGGTTTTACAGACGGTGGGGTCCTTGTCCTTTTGGGTCTTAAAGTCGGTGGAGTCCTTGTCCTTATGGGTCTTACCTTCGGTGGGGTCCTTGTCCTTTTGGGTCTTATAGTCGGTGGGGTCCTTGTCCTTTTGGGTCGTACAGTCGATGGGGTCCTTGTCCTTATGGGTCTTACAGTCGGTGGGGTCGTCCTTTTGGGTCTTACAGTCGGTGGGGTCCTTGTCCTTTTGGGTCTTACAGTCGGTGGTGTCGCCCTTTTGGGTCTTGCTGTTGGTGGGGTCATCCTTTTGGGTCTTAGAGTCGTTGGGGTCGTCCTTTTGGGTCTTACAGTCGGTGGAGTCTTTGTCCTTTTGGGTCTTACAGTCGGTGGGGTCCTTGTCCTTTTGGGTCTTACAGTCGGTGGGGTCGCCCTTTTGGGTCTTACTGTTGGTGGGGTCATCCTTTTGGGTCTTAGAGTCGGTGGGGTCGTCCTTTTGGGTCTTACAGTCGGTGGGGTCCTTGTCCTTTTTGGTCTTACAGTCGGTGGGGTCCTTGTCCTTTTGGGTCTTACAGTCGGTGGGGTCCTTGTCCTTTTGGGTCTTACAGTCGGTGGGGTCGTCCTTTTGGTTCTTTCAGTCGGTGGGTTCCTTGTCCTTTTGGGTCTTACAGTTGGTGGGGTCATCCTTTTGGGTCTTGGGGTCGTCCTTTTCGGTCTTACAGTCGGTTGGGTCCTTGTCCTTTTGGGTCTTACCTTCGGTGGGGTCGTCCTTTTGGGTCTTACAGTCGGTGGGGTCGTCCTTTTGGGTCTTACAGTCGGTGGGGTCCTTGTCCTTTCGGGTCTTACAGTCGGTGGGATTGCCCTTTTGGGTCTTACAGTTGGTGGGTTCATCCTTTTGGGTCTTACAGTCGGTGGGGTCGTCCTTTTGGGTCTTACAGTCGGTGGGGTCGTCCTTTTGGGTCTTACAGTCGGTTGGGTCCTTGTCCTTTTGGGTCTTACAGTCGGTGGGGTCCTTGTCCTTTTGGGTCTTACAGTCGGTGGGGTCCTTGTCCTTTTGGGTCTTACAGTCGGTGGGGTCCTTGTCATTTTAGGTCTTAAAGTCGGTGGGGTCCTTGTCCTTTTGGGTCTTACAGACAGTGTGGTCCTTGTCCTTTTGGGTCTTAAAGTCGGTGGGGTCCTTGTCCTTTTGGGTCTTACAGTCGGTGGGGTCGTCCTTTTGGGTCTTACTGTCGGTGGGGTCGTCATTTTGGGTCTTTCATTCGGTGGGTTCCTTGTCCTTTTGGGTCTTACAGTCGGTGGGGTCCTTGTCCTTTTGGGTCTTACAGTAGGTGGGGTCCTTGTCCTTTTGGGTCTTACAGTCAGTGGGATCGCCCTTTTGGGTCTTACTGTTGGTGGGGTCATCCTTTTGGGTCTTACAGTCGGTGGGGTCGTCCTTTTGGGTCTTACAGTCGGTGGGGTCGTCCTTTTGGGTCTTACAGTCGGTGTGGTCCTTGTCCTTTTGGGTCTTACAGTCGGTGGGGTCCTTGTCCTTTTGGGTCTTACAGTCGGTGGGGTCGTCCTTTTGGGTCTTACAGTCGGTGGGTTCCTTGTCCTTTTGGGTCTTACAGTTGGTGGGGTCCTTGTCCTTATGGGTCTTACAGTCGGTGGGTTCGTCCTTTTGGGTCTTACAGTCGGTGGGGTCCTTGTCATTTTGGGTCTTACAATCGGTGGTGTCGCGCTTTTGGGTCTTACTGTTGGTGGGGTCATCCTTTTGGGTCTTAGAGTCGGTGGGGTCGTCCTTTTGGGTCTTACAGTCGGTGGGGTCCTTGTCCTTTTTGGTCTTATAGTCGGTGGGGTCCTTGTCCTTTTGGGTCTTACAGTCGGTGGGGTCCTTGTCCTTTTGGGTCTTACAGTCGGTGGGGTCCTTGTCATTTTAGGTCTTAAAGTCGGTGGGGTCCTTGTCCTTTTGGGTTTTACAGACGGTGGGGTCCTTGTCCTTTTGGGTCTTAAAGTCGGTGGAGTCCTTGTCCTTATGGGTCTTACCTTCGGTGGGGTCCTTGTCCTTTTGGGTCTTATAGTCGGTGGGGTCCTTGTCCTTTTGGGTCGTACAGTCGATGGGGTCCTTGTCCTTATGGGTCTTACAGTCGGTGGGGTCGTCCTTTTGGGTCTTACAGTCGGTGGGGTCCTTGTACTTTTGGGTCTTACAGTCGGTGGTGTCGCCCTTTTGGGTCTTACTGTTGGTGGGGTCATCCTTTTGGGTCTTAGAGTCGTTGGGGTCGTCCTTTTGGGTCTTACAGTCGGTGGAGTCTTTGTCCTTTTGGGTCTTACAGTCGGTGGGGTCCTTGTCCTTTTGGGTCTTACAGTCAGTGGGGTCGCCCTTTTGGGTCTTACTGTTGGTGGGGTCATCCTTTTGGGTCTTAGAGTCGGTGGGGTCGTCCTTTTGGGTCTTACAGTCGGTGGGGTCCTTGTCCTTTTTGGTCTTACAGTCGGTGGGGTCCTTGTCCTTTTGGGTCTTACAGATGGTGGGGTCGTCCTTTTGGGTCTTACAGTCGGTGGGGTCGTCCTTTTGGTTCTTTCAGTCGGTGGGTTCCTTGTCCTTTTGGGTCTTACAGTTGGTGGGGTCATCCTTTTGGGTCTTGGGGTCGTCCTTTTCGGTCTTACAGTCGGTTGGGTCCTTGTCCTTTTGGGTCTTACCTTCGGTGGGGTCGTCCTTTTGGGTCTTACAGTCGGTGGGGTCGTCCTTTTGGGTCTTACAGTCGGTGGGGTCCTTGTCCTTTTGGGTCTTACAGTCGGTGGGATTGCCCTTTTGGGTCTTACAGTTGGTGGGTTCATCCTTTTGGGTCTTACAGTCGGTGGGGTCGTCCTTTTGTGTCTTACAGTCGGTGGGGTCGTCCTTTTGGGTCTTACAGTCGGTTGGGTCCTTGTCCTTTTGGGTCTTACAGTCGGTGGGGTCCTTGTCCTTTTGGGTCTTACAGTCGGTGGGGTCCTTGTCCTTTTGGGTCTTACAGTCGGTGGGGTCCTTGTCATTTTAGATCTTAAAGTCGGTGGGGTCCTTGTCCTTTTGGGTCTTACAGACAGTGTGGTCCTTGTCCTTTTGGGTCTTAAAGTCGGTGGGGTCCTTGTCCTTTTGGGTCTTACAGTCGGTGGGGTCGTCCTTTTGGGTCTTACTGTCGGTGGGGTCGTCATTTTGGGTCTTTCATTCGGTGGGTTCCTTGTCCTTTTGGGTCTTACAGTTGGTGGGGTCATCCTTTTGGGTCTTGGGGTCGTCCTTTTCGGTCTTACAGTCGGTTGGGTCCTTGTCGTTTTGGTTCTTACCTTCGGTTTGGTTGCCCTTTTGGTTCTTACAGTCGGTGGGGTCGTCCTTTTGGGTCTTACAGTCGGTGGGGTCCTTGTCCTTTTGGGTCTTACAGTCGGTGGGATCGCCCTTTTGGGTCTTACTGTTGGTGGGGTCATCCTTTTGGGTCTTACAGTCGGTTGGGTCGTCCTTTTGGGTCTTACAGTCGGTGGGGTCGTCCTTTTGGGTCTTACAGTTGGTGGGGTCCTTGTCCTTTTGGGTCTTACAGTCGGTGGGGTCCTTGTCCTTTTGGGTCTTACAGTCGGTGGGGTCGTCCTTTTGGGTCTTACAGTCGGTGGGTTCCTTGTCCTTTTGGGTCTTACAGTTGGTGGGGTCCTTGTCCTTATGGGTCTTACCTTCGGTGGGGTCGTCCTTTTGGGTCTTACAGTCGGTGGGGTCGTCCTTTTGGGTCTTACAGTCGGTGGGGCCCTTGTCCTTTTGGGTCTTACAGTAGGTGGGATCGCCCTTTTGGGTCTTACAGTTGGTGGGGTCCTTGTCCTTT
Organism: Salmo salar; assembly: GCF_905237065.1. Lineage (NCBI taxonomy): Eukaryota > Metazoa > Chordata > Actinopteri > Salmoniformes > Salmonidae > Salmo > Salmo salar. The sequence goes on from NC_059453.1 coordinate 4,711,935, forward strand.
TGGGTCTTACAGTAGGTGGGATCGCCCTTTTGGGTCTTACAGTCGGTGGGGTCGTCCTTTTGGGTCTTACAGTCGGTGGGGTCCTTGTCCTTTTGGGTCTTACAGTCGGTGGGATTGCCCTTTTGGGTCTTACAGTTGGTGGGTTCATCCTTTTGGGTCTTACAGTCGGTGGGGCCCTTGTCCTTTTGGGTCTTACAGTAGGTGGGATCGCCCTTTTGGGTCTTACAGTCGGTTGGGTCCTTGTCCTTTTGGGTCTTACAGTCGGTGGGGTCCTTGTCCTTTTGGGTCTTACAGTCGGTGGGGTCCTTGTCCTTTTGGGTCTTACAGTCGGTGGGGTCCTTGTCATTTTAGGTCTTAAAGTCGGTGGGGTCCTTGTCCTTTTGGGTCTTACAGACAGTGTGGTCCTTGTCCTTTTGGGTCTTAAAGTCGGTGGGGTCGTCCTTTTGGGTCTTACTGTCGGTGGGGTCGTCATTTTGGGTCTTTCATTCGGTGGGTTCCTTGTCCTTTTGGGTCTTACAGTTGGTGGGGTCATCCTTTTGGGTCTTGGGGTCGTCCTTTTCGGTCTTACAGTCGGTTGGGTCCTTGTCGTTTTGGGTCTTACCTTCGGTTGGGTTGCCCTTTTGGTTCTTACAGTCGGTGGGGTCGTCCTTTTGGGTCTTACAGTCGGTGGGGTCCTTGTCCTTTTGGGTCTTACAGTCGGTGGGATCGCCCTTTTGGGTCCTACTGTTGGTGGGGTCATCCTTTTGGGTCTTACAGTCGGTTGGGTCGTCCTTTTGGGTCTTACCGTCGGTGGGGTCGTCCTTTTGGGTCTTACAGTTGGTGGGGTCCTTGTCCTTTTGGGTCTTACAGTCGGTGGGGTCCTTGTCCTTTTGGGTCTTACAGTCGGTGGGGTCGTCCTTTTGGGTCTTACAGTCGGTGGGTTCCTTGTCCTTTTGGGTCTTACAGTTGGTGGGGTCCTTGTCCTTATGGGTCTTACCTTCGGTGGGGTCGTCCTTTTGGGTCTTACAGTCGGTGGGGTCGTCCTTTTGGGTCTTACAGTCGGTGGGGCCCTTGTCCTTTTGGGTCTTACAGTAGGTGGGATCGCCCTTTTGGGTCTTACAGTTGGTGGGGTCCTTGTCCTTTTGAGTCTTACAGTCGGTGGGGTCCTTGTCCTTTTGGGTCTTACAGTCGGTGGGGTCCTTGTCCTTTCTGGTCTTACAGTCGGTGGGTCCTTGTCCTTTTTGGTCTTAAAGTCGGTGGGGTCCTGGTCCTTTAGGGTTTTTCAGTCGGTGGGGTCCTTGTCCTTTTGGGTCTTACAGTCAGTGGTGCCTTGTCCTTTTTGGTCTTACAGTAGGTGGGGTCCTTGTCCTTTTGTGTCTTACAGTCGGTGGGGCCCTTGTCCTTTTGGGTCTTACAGTCGGTGGGGTCCTTGTCCTTTTGGGTCGTACAGTCGATGGGGTCCTTGTCCTTATGGGTCTTACAGTCGGTGGGGTCGTCCTTTTGGGTCTTACAGTCGGTGGGGTCCTTGTCCTTTTGGGTCTTACAGTCGGTGGTGTCGCCCTTTTGGGTATTACTGTTGGTGGGGTCATCCTTTTGGGTCTTAGAGTCGGTGGGGTCGTCCTTTTGGGTCTTACAGTCGGTGGGGTCTTTGTCCTTTTGGGTCTTACAGTCGGTGGGGTCCTTGTCCTTTTGGGTCTTACAGTCGGTGGGGTCCTTGTCGTTTTGGGTCTTACCTTCGGTGGGGTCTTCCTTTTGGGTCTTACAGTCGGTGGGGTCGTCCTTTTGGGTCTTACAGTCGGTGGGGTCCTTGTCCTTTTGGGTCTTACAGTCGGTGGGATCGCCCTTTTGGGTCTTACTGTTGGTGGGGTCATCCTTTTGGGTCTTACAGTCGGTTGGGTCGTCCTGTTGGGTCTTACAGTCGGTGGGGTCGTCCTTTTGGGTCTTACAGTTGGTGGGGTCCTTGTCCTTTTGGGTCTTACATTCGGTGGGGTCTTTGTCCTTTTGGGTCTTACAGTCGGTGGGGTCCTTGTCCTTTTGGGTCTTACAGTCGGTGGGGTCCTTGTCGTTTTGGGTCTTACCTTCGGTGGGGTCGTCCTTTTGGGTCTTACAGTCGGTGGGGTCGTCCTTTTGGGTCTTACAGTCGGTGGGGTCCTTGTCCTTTTGGGTCTTACAGTCGGTGGGATCGCCCTTTTGGGTCTTACTGTTGGTGGGGTCATCCTTTTGGGTCTTACAGTCGGTGGGTCTTGTCCTGTTGGGTCTTACAGTCAGTGGGGTCGTCCTTTTGGGTCTTACAGTTGGTGGGGTCCTTGTCCTTTTGGGTCTTACAGTCAGTGGGGTCCTTGTCCTTTTGGGTCTTACAGTCGGTGGGGTCGCCCTTTTGGGTCTTACTGTTGGTGGGGTCATCCTTTTGGGTCTTAGAGTCGGTGGGGTCGTCCTTTTGGGTCTTACAGTCGGTGGGGTCCTTGTCCTTTTTGGTCTTACAGTCGGTGGGGTCCTTGTCCTTTAGGGTCTTACAGTCGGTGGGGTCCTTGTCCTTTTGGGTCTTACAGTCGGTGGGGTCCTTGTCATTTTAGGTCTTAAAGTCGGTGGGGTCCTTGTCCTTTTGGGTCTTACAGACGGTGGGGTCCTTGTCCTTTTGGGTCTTAAAGTCGGTGGGGTCCTTGTCCTTATGGGTCTTACCTTCGGTGGGATCCTTGTCCTTTTGGGTCTTACAGTCGGTGGGGTCCTTGTCCTTTTGGGTCGTACAGTCGATGGGGTCCTTGTCCTTATGGGTCTTACAGTCGGTGGTGTCGTCCTTTTGGGTCTTACAGTCGGTGGGGTCCTTGTCCTTTTGGGTCTTACAGTCGGTGGTGTCGCCCTTTTGGGTCTTACTGTTGGTGGGGTCATCCTTTTGGGTCTTAGAGTCGGTGGGGTCGTCCTTTTGGGTCTTACAGTCAGTGGAGTCTTTGTCCTTTTGGGTCTTACAGTCGGTGGGGTCCTTGTCCTTTTGGGTCTTACAGTCGGTGGGGTCGCCCTTTTGGGTCTTACTGTTGGTGGGGTCATCCTTTTGGGTCTTACAGTCGGTGGGGTCGTCCTTTTGGGTCTTACAGTCGGTGGGGTCCTTGTCCTTTTGGTCTTACAGTCGGTGGGGTCCTTGTCCTTTTGGGTCTTACAGTCGGTGTGGTCCTTGTCCTTTTGGGTCTTACAGTCGGTGGGGTCCTTGTCATTTTAGGTCTTAAAGTCGGTGGGGTCCTTGTCCTTTTGGGTCTTACAGACGGTGGGGTCCTTGTCCTTTTGGGACTTAAAGTCGGTGGGGTCCTTGTCCTTTTGGGTCTTACAGTCGGTGGGGTCGTCCTTTTGGGTCTTACAGTCGGTGGGGTCGTCCTTTTGGTTCTTTCAGTCGGGGGGGTTCCTTGTCCTTTTGGGTCTTACAGTTGGTGGGGTCATCCTTTTGGGTCTTGGGGTCGTCCTTTTCGGTCTTACAGTCGGTTGGGTCCTTGTCCTTTTGGGTCTTACCTTCGGTGGGGTCGTCCTTTTGGGTCTTACAGTCGGTGGGGTCGTCCTTTTGGGTCTTACAGTCGGTGGGGTCCTTGTCCTTTTGGGTCTTACAGTCGGTGGGATTGCCCTTTTGGGTCTTACAGTCGGTGGGGTCGTCCTTTTGGGTCTTACAGTCGGTGGGGTCCTTGTCCTTTTGGGTCTTACAGTCGGTGGGGTCGTCCTTTTGGGTCTTACAGTCGGTGGGGTCGTCCTTTTGGGTCTTACAGTCGGTGGGGTCCTTGTCCTTTTGGGTCTTACAGACAGTGGGGTCCTTGTCCTTTTGGGTCTTAAAGTCGGTGGGGTCCTTGTCCTTTTGGGTCTTACAGTCGGTGGGGTCGTCCTTTTGCGTCTTACTGTTGGTGGGGTCGTCGTTTTGGGTCTTTCAGTCGGTGGGTTCCTTGTCCTTTTGGGTCTTACAGTTGGTGGGGTCATCCTTTTGGGTCTTGGGGTCGTCCTTTTCGGTCTTACAGTCGGTTGGGTCCTTGTCGTTTTGGGTCTTACCTTCGGTGGGGTCGTCCTTTTGGGTCTTACAGTCGGTGGGGTCGTCCTTTTGGGTCTTACAGTCGGTGGGGTCCTTGTCCTTTTGGGTCTTACAGTTGGTGGGATCGCCCTTTTGGGTCTTACTGTTGGTGGGGTCATCCTTTTGGGTCTTACAGTCGGTTGGGTCGTCCTTTTGGGTCTTACAGTCGGTGGGGTCGTCCTTTTGGGTCTTACAGTTGGTGGGGTCCTTGTCCTTTTGGGTCTTACAGTCGGTGGGGTCCTTGTCCTTTTGGGTCTTACAGTCGGTGGGGTCGTCCTTTTGGGTCTTACAGTCGGTGGGTTCCTTGTCCTTTTGGGTCTTACAGTTGGTGGGGTCCTTGTCCTTATGGGTCTTACCTTCGGTGGGGTTGTCCTTTTGGGTCTTACAGTCGGTGGGGTCGTCCTTTTGGGTCTTACAGTCGGTGGGGCCCTTGTCCTTTTGGGTCTTACAGTAGGTGGGATCGCCCTTTTGGGTCTTACAGTTGTTGGGGTCCTTGTCCTTTTGGGTCTTACAGTCGGTGGGGTCCTTGTACTTTTGGGTCTTACAGTCGGTGGGGGTCCTTGTCCTTTGTGGTCTTACAGTCGGTGGGGTCCTTGTCCTTTTTGGTCTTAAAGTCGGTGGGGTCCTTGTCCTTTTGGGTCTTACAGTCGTTGGGGTCCTTGTCCTTTTGGGTCTTACAGTCGTTGGGGCCTTGTCCTTTTTGGTCTTACAGTAGGTGGGGTCCTTGTCCTTTTGTGTCTTACAGTCGGTGGGGTCCTTGTCCTTTTGGGTCTTACAGTCGGTGGGGTCCTTGTCCTTTTGGTTCGTACAGTCGATGGGGTCCTTGTCCTTATGGGTCTTACAGTCGGTGGGGTCGTCCTTTTGGGTCTTACAGTCGGTGGGGTCCTTGTCCTTTTGGGTCTTACAGTCGGTTGGGTCGTCCTGTTGGGTCTTACAGTCGGTGGGGTCGTCCTTTTGGGTCTTACAGTTGGTGGGGTCCTTGTCCTTTTGGGTCTTACAGTCGGTGGGGTCTTTGTCCTTTTGGGTCTTACAGTCGGTGGGGTCCTTGTCCTTTTGGGTCTTACAGTCGGTGGGGTCCTTGTCGTTTTGGGTCTTACCTTCGGTGGGGTCGTCCTTTTGGGTCTTACAGTCGGTGGGGTCGTCCTTTTGGGTCTTACAGTCGGTGGGGTCCTTGTCCTTTTGGGTCTTACAGTCGGTGGGATCGCCCTTTTGGGTCTTACTGTTGGTGGGGTCATCCTTTTGGGTCTTACAGTCGGTGGGTCGTCCTGTTGGGTCTTACAGTCAGTGGGGTCGTCCTTTTGGGTCTTACAGTTGGTGGGGTCCTTGTCCTTTTGGGTCTTACAGTCAGTGGGGTCCTTGTCCTTTTGGGTCTTACAGTCGGTGGGGTCGCCCTTTTGGGTCTTACTGTTGGTGGGGTCATCCTTTTGGGTCTTAGAGTCGGTGGGGTCGTCCTTTTGGGTCTTACAGTCGGTGGGGTCCTTGTCCTTTTTGGTCTTACAGTCGGTGGGGTCCTTGTCCTTTAGGGTCTTACAGTCGGTGGGGTCCTTGTCCTTTTGGGTCTTACAGTCGGTGGGGTCCTTGTCATTTTAGGTCTTACAGTGGGTGGGGTCCTTGTCCTTTTGGGTCTTACAGACGGTGGGGTCCTTGTCCTTTTGGGTCTTAAAGTCGGTGGGGTCCTTGTCCTTATGGGTCTTACCTTCGGTGGGGTCCTTGTCCTTTTGGGTCTTACAGTCGGTGGGGTCCTTGTCCTTTTGGGTCGTACAGTCGATGGGGTCCTTGTCCTTATGGGTCTTACAGTCGGTGGTGTCGTCCTTTTGGGTCTTACAGTCGGTGGGGTCCTTGTCCTTTTGGGTCTTACAGTCGGTGGTGTCGCCCTTTTGGGTCTTACTGTTGGTGGGGTCATCCTTTTGGGTCTTAGAGTCGGTGGGGTCGTCCTTTTGGGTCTTACAGTCAGTGGAGTCTTTGTCCTTTTGGGTCTTACAGTCGGTGGGGTCCTTGTCCTTTTGGGTCTTACAGTCGGTGGGGTCGCCCTTTTGGGTGTTACTGTTGGTGGGGTCATCCTTTTGGGTCTTAGAGTCGGTGGGGTCGTCCTTTTGGGTCTTACAGTCGGTGGGGTCCTTGTCCTTTTTGGTCTTACAGTCGGTGGGGTCCTTGTCCTTTTGGGTCTTACAGTCGGTGTGGTCCTTGTCCTTTTGGGTCTTACAGTCGGTGGGGTCCTTGTCATTTTAGGTCTTAAAGTCGGTGGGGTCCTTGTCCTTTTGGGTCTTACAGACGGTGGGGTCCTTGTCCTTTTGGGACTTAAAGTCGGTGGGGTCCTTGTCCTTTTGGGTCTTACAGTCGGTGGGGTCGTCCTTTTGGGTCTTACAGTCGGTGGGGTCGTCCTTTTGGTTCTTTCAGTCGGGGGGTTCCTTGTCCTTTTGGGTCTTACAGTTGGTGGGGTCATCCTTTTGGGTCTTGGGGTCGTCCTTTTCGGTCTTACAGTCGGTTGGGTCCTTGTCCTTTTGGGTCTTACCTTCGGTGGGGTCGTCCTTTTGGGTCTTACAGTCGGTGGGGTCGTCCTTTTGGGTCTTACAGTCGGTGGGGTCCTTGTCCTTTTGGGTCTTACAGTCGGTGGGATTGCCCTTTTGGGTCTTACAGTCGGTGGGGTCGTCCTTTTGGGTCTTACAGTCGGTGGGGTCCTTGTCCTTTTGGGTCTTACAGTCGGTGGGGTCGTCCTTTTGGGTCTTACAGTCGGTGGGGTCGTCCTTTTGGGTCTTACAGTCGGTGGGGTCCTTGTCCTTTTGGGTCTTACAGACAGTGGGGTCCTTGTCCTTTTGGGTCTTAAAGTCGGTGGGGTCCTTGTCCTTTTGGGTCTTACAGTCGGTGGGGTCGTCCTTTTGCGTCTTACTGTTGGTGGGGTCGTCGTTTTGGGTCTTTCAGTCGGTGGGTTCCTTGTCCTTTTGGGTCTTACAGTTGGTGGGGTCATCCTTTTGGGTCTTGGGGTCGTCCTTTTCGATCTTACAGTCGGTTGGGTCCTTGTTGTTTTGGGTCTTACCTTCGGTGGGGTCGTCCTTTTGGGTCTTACAGTCGGTGGGGTCGTCCTTTTGGGTCTTACAGTCGGTGGGGTCCTTGTCCTTTTGGGTCTTACAGTTGGTGGGATCGCCCTTTTGGGTCTTACTGTTGGTGGGGTCATCCTTTTGGGTCTTACAGTCGGTTGGGTCGTCCTTTTGGGTCTTACAGTCGGTGGGGTCGTCCTTTTGGGTCTTACAGTTGGTGGGGTCCTTGTCCTTTTGGGTCTTACAGTCGGTGGGGTCCTTGTCCTTTTGGGTCTTACAGTCGGTGGGGTCGTCCTTTTGGGTCTTACAGTCGGTGGGTTCCTTGTCCTTTTGGGTCTTACAGTTGGTGGGGTCCTTGTCCTTATGGGTCTTACCTTCGGTGGGGTTGTCCTTTTGGGTCTTACAGTCGGTGGGGTCGTCCTTTTGGGTCTTACAGTCGGTGGGGCCCTTGTCCTTTTGGGTCTTACAGTAGGTGGGATCGCCCTTTTGGGTCTTACAGTTGTTGGGGTCCTTGTCCTTTTGGGTCTTACAGTCGGTGGGGTCCTTGTACTTTTGGGTCTTACAGTCGGTGGGGGTCCTTGTCCTTTGTGGTCTTACAGTCGGTGGGTCCTTGTCCTTTTTGGTCTTAAAGTCGGTGGGGTCCTTGTCCTTTTGGGTCTTACAGTCGTTGGGGTCCTTGTCCTTTTGGGTCTTACAGTCGTTGGGGCCTTGTCCTTTTTGGTCTTACAGTAGGTGGGGTCCTTGTCCTTTTGTGTCTTACAGTCGGTGGGGTCCTTGTCCTTTTGGGTCTTACAGTCGGTGGGGTCCTTGTCCTTTTGGTTCGTACAGTCGATGGGGTCCTTGTCCTTATGGGTCTTACAGTCGGTGGGGTCGTCCTTTTGGGTCTTACAGTCGGTGGGGTCCTTGTCCTTTTGGGTCTTACAGTCGGTGGTGTCGCCCTTTTGGGTCTTACTGTTGGTGGGGTAATCCTTTTGGGTCTTAGAGTCGGTGGGGTCGTCCTTTTGGGTCTTACAGTCGGTGGCGTCATTGTCCTTTTGGGTCTTACAGTCGGTGGGGTCCTTGTCCTTTTGGGTCTTACAGTCGGTGGGGTCCTTGTCGTTTTGGGTCTTACCTTCGGTGGGGTCGTCCTTTTGGGTCTTACAGTCGGTGGGGTCGTCCTTTTGGGTCTTACAGTCGGTTGGGTCGTCCTGTTGGGTCTTACAGTCGGTGGGGTCGTCCTTTTGGGTCTTACAGTTGGTGGGGTCCTTGTCCTTTTGGGTCTTACAGTCGGTGGGGTCCTTGTCCTTTTGGGTCTTACAGTCGGTGGGGTCGTCCTTTTGGGTCTTACAGTCGGTGGGTTCCTTGTCCTTTTGGATCTTACAGTTGGTGGGGTCCTTGTCCTTATGGGTCTTAACTTCGTTGGGGTCGTCCTTTTGGGTCTTACAGTCGGTGGGGTCGTCCTTTTGGGTCTTACAGTCGGTGGGGTCGTCCTTTTGGGTCTTACAGTCGGTGGGGCCCTTGTCCTTTTGGGTCTTACAGTTGGTGGGGTCCTTGTCCTTTTGGGTCTTACAGTCGGTGGGGTCATTGTCCTTTTGGGTCTTACAGTCGGTGGGGTCCTTGTCCTTTTGGGTCTTACAGTCGGTGGGGCCTTGTCCTTTTTGGTGTTACAGTAGGTGGGGTCCTTGTCCTTTTGTGTCTTATAGTCGGTGGGGTCCTTGTCCTTTTGGGTCTTACAGTCGGTGGGGTCTTTGTCCTTTTGGGTCGTACAGTCGATGAGGTCCTTGTCCTTATGGGTCTTACAGTCGGTGGGGTCGTCCTTTTGGGTCTTACAGTCGGTGGGGTCCTTGTCCTTTTGGGTCTTACAGTCGGTGGTGTCGCCCTTTTGGGTCTTACTGTTGGTGGGGTAATCCTTTTGGGTCTTAGAGTCGGTGGGGTCGTCCTTTTGGGTCTTAGAGTCGGTGGGGTCGTCCTTTTGGGTCTTACAGTCGGTGGGGTCCTTGTCCTTTTTGGTCTTACAGTTGGTGGGGTCCTTGTTCTTTTGGGTCTTACACTCGGTGGGGTCCTTGTCCTTTTGGGTCTTACAGTCGGTGGGGTCCTTGTCATTTTAGGTCTTAAAGTCGGTGGGGTCCTTGTCCTTTTGGGTCTTACAGACGGTGGGGTCCTTGTCCTTTTGGGTCTTAAAGTCGGTGGGGTCCTTGTCCTTTTGGGTCTTACAGTCGGTGGGGTCGTCCTTTTGGGTCTTACAGTCGGTGGGGTCGTCCTTTTGGTTCTTTCAGTCGGTGGGTTTCTTGTCCTTTTGGGTCTTACAGTTGGTGGGGTCCTTGTCCTTTTGGGTCTTACAGTCGGTGGGGTCGCCCTTTTGGGTCTTACTGTTGGTGGGGTCATCCTTTTGGGTCTTAGAGTCGGTGGGGTCGTCCTTTTGGGTCTTACAGTCGGTGGGGTCCTTGTCCTTTTTGGTCTTACAGTCGGTGGGGTCCTTGTCCTTTTGGGTCTTACACTCGGTGGGGTCCTTGTCCTTTTGGGTCTTACAGTCGGTGGGGTCCTTGTCATTTTAGGTCTTAAAGTCGGTGGGGTCCTTGTCCTTTTGGGTCTTACAGCCGGTGGGGTCCTTGTCCTTTTGGGTCTTAAAGTCGGTGGGTTCCTTGTCCTTTTGGGTCTTACAGTCGGTGGGGTCGTCCTTTTGGGTCTTACAGTCGGTGGGGTCGTCCTTTTGGTTCTTTCAGTCGGTGGGTTTCTTGTCCTTTTGGGTCTTACAGTTGGTGGGGTCGTCCTTTTGGGTCTTACAGTCGGTGGCGTCATTGTCCTTTTGGGTCTTACAGTCGGTGGGGTCCTTGTCCTTTTGGGTCTTACAGTCGGTGGGGTCCTTGTCGTTTTGGGTCTTACCTTCGGTGGGGTCGTCCTTTTGGGTCTTACAGTCGGTGGGGTCGTCCTTTTGGGTCTTACAGTCGGTTGGGTCGTCCTGTTGGGTCTTACAGTCGGTGGGGTCGTCCTTTTGGGTCTTACAGTTGGTGGGGTCCTTGTCCTTTTGGGTCTTACAGTCGGTGGGGTCCTTGTCCTTTTGGGTCTTACAGTCGGTGGGGTCGTCCTTTTGGGTCTTACAGTCGGTGGGTTCCTTGTCCTTTTGGATCTTACAGTTGGTGGGGTCCTTGTCCTTATGGGTCTTAACTTCGTTGGGGTCGTCCTTTTGGGTCTTACAGTCGGTGGGGTCGTCCTTTTGGGTCTTACAGTCGGTGGGGTCGTCCTTTTGGGTCTTACAGTCGGTGGGGCCCTTGTCCTTTTGGGTCTTACAGTTGGTGGGGTCCTTGTCCTTTTGGGTCTTACAGTCGGTGGGGTCATTGTCCTTTTGGGTCTTACAGTCGGTGGGGTCCTTGTCCTTTTGGGTCTTACAGTCGGTGGGGCCTTGTCCTTTTTGGTGTTACAGTAGGTGGGGTCCTTGTCCTTTTGTGTCTTATAGTCGGTGGGGTCCGTGTCCTTTTGGGTCTTACAGTCGGTGGGGTCTTTGTCCTTTTGGGTCGTACAGTCGATGAGGTCCTTGTCCTTATGGGTCTTACAGTCGGTGGGGTCGTCCTTTTGGGTCTTACAGTCGGTGGGGTCCTTGTCCTTTTGGGTCTTACAGTCGGTGGTGTCGCCCTTTTGGGTCTTACTGTTGGTGGGGTAATCCTTTTGGGTCTTAGAGTCGGTGGGGTCGTCCTTTTGGGTCTTAGAGTCGGTGGGGTCGTCCTTTTGGGTCTTACAGTCGGTGGGGTCCTTGTCCTTTTTGGTCTTACAGTCGGTGGGGTCCTTGTTCTTTTGGGTCTTACACTCGGTGGGGTCCTTGTCCTTTTGGGTCTTACAGTCGGTGGGGTCCTTGTCATTTTAGGTCTTAAAGTCGGTGGGGTCCTTGTCCTTTTGGGTCTTACAGACGGTGGGGTCCTTGTCCTTTTGGGTCTTAAAGTCGGTGGGGTCCTTGTCCTTTTGGGTCTTACAGTCGGTGGGGTCGTCCTTTTGGGTCTTACAGTCGGTGGGGTCGTCCTTTTGGTTCTTTCAGTCGGTGGGTTTCTTGTCCTTTTGGGTCTTACAGTTGGTGGGGTCCTTGTCCTTTTGGGTCTTACAGTCGGTGGGGTCGCCCTTTTGGGTCTTACTGTTGGTGGGGTCATCCTTTTGGGTCTTAGAGTCGGTGGGGTCGTCCTTTTGGGTCTTACAGTCGGTGGGGTCCTTGTCCTTTTTGGTCTTACAGTCGGTGGGGTCCTTGTCCTTTTGGGTCTTACACTCGGTGGGGTCCTTGTCCTTTTGGGTCTTACAGTCAGTGGGGTCCTTGTCATTTTAGGTCTTAAAGTCGGTGAGGTCCTTGTCCTTTTGGGTCTTACAGCCGGTGGGGTCCTTGTCCTTTTGGGTCTTAAAGTCGGTGGGTTCCTTGTCCTTTTGGGTCTTACAGTCGGTGGGGTCGTCCTTTTGGGTCTTACAGTCGGTGGGGTCGTCCTTTTGGTTCTTTCAGTCGGTGGGTTTCTTGTCCTTTTGGGTCTTACAGTTGGTGGGGTCATCCTTTTGGGTCTTGGGGTCGTCCTTTTCGGTCTTACAGTCGATGGGGTCGTCCTTTTGGGTCTTACAGTCAGTGGGGTCCTTGTCCTTTTGGGTCTTACAGTCGGTGGGGCCCTTTCCTTTTGGGTCTTACAGTCGGTGGGGTCCTTGTCCTTTTGGGTCTTACAGTCAGTGGGGTCCTTGTCCTTTTGGGTCTTACAGTCGGTGGGGTCCTTGACCTTTTGGGTCTTACAGTAGGTGGGATCCTTGTCCTTTTGGGTCTTAGAGTCGGTTGGGCCTTGTCCTTTTTGGTCTTTCAGTCGGTGGGCTCCTTGTCCTTTTTGGTCTTACAGTCGGTGGGGTCCTTGTCCTTTGGGATCTTACAGTCGGTGGGGTCCTTGTCCTTTTGGGTCTTACAGTCAGGGGGATCCTTGTCCTTTTGGGTCTTACAGTCGGTTGGGTCGTCCTTTTGGGTCTTACAGTCGGTGGGCTCGCCCTTTTGGGTCTTACAGTTGGTGGGGTCATCCTTTTGTGTCTTACAGACGGTGGGGTCCTTGTCCTTTTGGGTCTTACAGACGGTGGGGTCCTTGTCCTTTTGGGTCTTTCAGTTGGTTGGGTCCTTGTCATTTTTGGGTCTTACAGTCGGTGGGGTCGCCCTTTTGGGTCTTAGAGTCGGTGGGGTCATCCTTTTGGGTCTTACCTTTGGTGGGGTCCTCCTTTTGGGTCTTACAGTAGGTGGGGTCCTTGTCCTTTCGGGTCTTACAGTCGGTGGGGTCCTTGTCCTTTTGGGTCTTACAGTCGGGGGGGTCCTTGTCCTTTTTGGTCTTACAGTCGGTGGGGTCCTTGTCCTTTTTGGTCTTACAGTGGGTGGGGTCCTTGTCCTTTTGGGTCTTACAGTCGGTGGGGTCCTTGTAATTTTGGGTCTTACAGTCGGTGGGGTCACTCTTTTGGGTCTTACAGTTGGTGGGGTCATCCTTTTGGGTCTTACAGTCGGTGGGGTCCTTGTCCTTTTGGGTCTTACAGTTGGTGGGGTCCTTGTCCTTTTGGGGCTTACAGTCGGTGGGGCCTTGTCCTTTTTGGTCTTACAGTCGGTGGGGTCCTTGTCCTTTTGGGTCTTACAGTCGGTGGGGTCCTTGTCCTCTTGGGTCTTACAGTCGGTCGGGTCCTTGTCCTTTTGGGTCTTACAGTTGGTGGGGTCCTTGTCCTTATGGGTCTTACAGTCGGTGGGGTCGTCCTTTTGGGTCTTACATTCTGTGGGGTCCTTGTCCTTTTGGGTCTTACTGTTGGTGGGGTCATCCTTTTGGGTCTTAGAGTCGGTGAGGTCCTTGTCCTTTTGGGTCTTACAGTCGGTTGGGTCCTTGACCTTTTGGGTCTTACAGTAGGTGGGATCCTTGTCCTTTTGGGTCTTAGAGTCGGTTGGGCCTTGTCCTTTTTGGTCTTACAGTCGGTGGGGTCCTTGTCCTTTTTGGTCTTACAGTCGGTGGGGTCCTTGTCCTTTTGGGTCTTACACTCGGTGGGGTCCTTGTCCTTTTGGGTCTTACAGTCGGTGGGGTCCTTGTCATTTTAGGTCTTAAAGTCGGTGGGGTCCTTGTCCTTTTGGGTCTTACAGCCGGTGGGGTCCTTGTCCTTTTGGGTCTTAAAGTCGGTGGGTTCCTTGTCCTTTTGGGTCTTACAGTCGGTGGGGTCGTCCTTTTGGGTCTTACAGTCGGTGGGGTCGTCCTTTTGGTTCTTTCAGTCGGTGGGTTTCTTGTCCTTTTGGGTCTTACAGTTGGTGGGGTCGTCCTTTTGGGTCTTACAGTCGGTGGCGTCATTGTCCTTTTGGGTCTTACAGTCGGTGGGGTCCTTGTCCTTTTGGGTCTTACAGTCGGTGGGGTCCTTGTCGTTTTGGGTCTTACCTTCGGTGGGGTCGTCCTTTTGGGTCTTACAGTCGGTGGGGTCGTCCTTTTGGGTCTTACAGTCGGTTGGGTCGTCCTGTTGGGTCTTACAGTCGGTGGGGTCGTCCTTTTGGGTCTTACAGTTGGTGGGGTCCTTGTCCTTTTGGGTCTTACAGTCGGTGGGGTCCTTGTCCTTTTGGGTCTTACAGTCGGTGGGGTCGTCCTTTTGGGTCTTACAGTCGGTGGGTTCCTTGTCCTTTTGGATCTTACAGTTGGTGGGGTCCTTGTCCTTATGGGTCTTAACTTCGTTGGGGTCGTCCTTTTGGGTCTTACAGTCGGTGGGGTCGTCCTTTTGGGTCTTACAGTCGGTGGGGTCGTCCTTTTGGGTCTTACAGTCGGTGGGGCCCTTGTCCTTTTGGGTCTTACAGTTGGTGGGGTCCTTGTCCTTTTGGGTCTTACAGTCGGTGGGGTCCTTGTCCTTTTGGGTCTTACAGTCGGTGGGGTCCTTGTCCTTTTGGGTCTTACACTCGGTGGGGTCCTTGTCCTTTGGGTCTTACAGTCAGTGGGGTCCTTGTCATTTTGGGTCTTAAAGTCGGTGGGGTCCTTGTCCTTTTGGGTCTTACAGCCGGTGGGGTCCTTGTCCTTTTGGGTCTTAAAGTCGGTGGGTTCCTTGTCCTTTTGGGTCTTACAGTCGGTGGGGTCGTCCTTTTGGGTCTTACAGTCGGTGGGGTCGTCCTTTTGGTTCTTTCAGTCGGTGGGTTTCTTGTCCTTTTGGGTCTTACAGTTGGTGGGGTCATCCTTTTGGGTCTTGGGGTCGTCCTTTTCGGTCTTACAGTCGATGGGGTCCTTGTCCTTTTGGGTCTTACAGTCAGTGGGGTCCTTGTCCTTTTGGGTCTTACAGTCGGTGGGGTCCTTGACCTTTTGGGTCTTACAGTAGGTGGGATCCTTGTCCTTTTGGGTCTTAGAGTCGGTTGGGCCTTGTCCTTTTTGGTCTTTCAGTCGGTGGGCTCCTTGTCCTTTTTGGTCTTACAGTCGGTGGGGTCCTTGTCCTTTGGGGTCTTACAGTCGGTGGGGTCCTTGTCCTTTTGGGTCTTACAGTCAGGGGGATCCTTGTCCTTTTGGGTCTTACAGTCGGTTGGGTCGTCCTTTTGGGTCTTACAGTCGGTGGGCTCGCCCTTTTGGGTCTTACAGTTGGTGGGGTCATCCTTTTGTGTCTTACAGACGGTGGGGTCCTTGTCCTTTTGGGTCTTACAGACGGTGGGGTCCTTGTCCTTTTGGGTCTTTCAGTTGGTTGGGTCCTTGTCATTTTTGGGTCTTACAGTCGGTGGGGTCGCCCTTTTGGGTCTTAGAGTCGGTGGGGTCGTCCTTTTCGGTCTTACAGTCGGTGGGGTCCTTGACCTTTTGGGTCTTACAGTAGGTGGGATCCTTGTCCTTTCGGGTCTTACAGTCGGTGGGGTACTTGTCCTTTTGGGTCTTACAGTCGGTGGGGTCCTTGTCCTTTTTGGTCTTACAGTCGGTGGGGTCCTTGTCCTTTTTGGTCTTACAGTGGGTGGGGTCCTTGTCCTTTTGGGTCTTACAGTCGGTGGGGTCCTTGTAATTTTGGGTCTTACAGTCGGTGGGGTCACTCTTTTGGGTCTTACAGTTGGTGGGGTCATCCTTTTGGGTCTTACAGTCGGTGGGGTCCTTGTCCTTTTGGGTCTTACAGTTGGTGGGGTCCTTGTCCTTTTGGGGCTTACAGTCGGTGGGGCCTTGTCCTTTTTGGTCTTACAGTCGGTGGGGTCCTTGTCCTTTTGGGTCTTACAGTCGGTGGGGTCCTTGTCCTCTTGGGTCTTACAGTCGGTCGGGTCCTTGTCCTTTTGGGTCTTACAGTTGGTGGGGTCCTTGTCCTTATGGGTCTTACAGTCGGTGGGGTCGTCCTTTTGGGTCTTACATTCTGTGGGGTCCTTGTCCTTTTGGGTCTTACTGTTGGTGGGGTCATCCTTTTGGGTCTTAGAGTCGGTGAGGTCCTTGTCCTTTTGGGTCTTACAGTCGGTTGGGTCCTTGACCTTTTGGGTCTTACAGTAGGTGGGATCCTTGTCCTTTTGGGTCTTAGAGTCGGTTGGGCCTTGTCCTTTTTGGTCTTACAGTCGGTGGGGTCCTTGTCCTTTTTGGTCTTACAGTCGGTGGGGTCCTTTTCCTTTTGGGTCTTACAGTCAGGGGGATCCTTGTCCTTTTGGGTCTTACAGTCGGTGGGGTCGTGCTTTTGGGTCTTACAGTCGGTGGGCTCGCCCTTTTGGGTCTTACAGTTGGTGGGGTCATCCTTTTGTGTCTTACAGACGGTGGGGTCCTTGTCCTTTTGGGTCTTAAAGTCGGTGGGGTCCTTGTCCTTTTGGGTCTTACAGTGGGTGGGGTCGTCCTTTTGGGTCTTACAGTCGGTGGGGTCGTCCTTTTGGGTGTTTCAGTCGGTGGGTTCCTTGTCCTTTTGGGTCTTACAGTTGGTGGGGTCATCCTTTTGGGTCTTGGGGTCGTCCTTTTCGGTCTTACAGTCTGTTGGGTCCTTGTCCTTTTGGGTCTTACCTTCGGTGGGGTCGTCCTTTTGGGTCTTACAGTCGGTGGGGTCGTCCTTTTGGGTCTTACAGTCGGTGGGTCCTTGTCCTTTTGGGTCTTACAGTCAGTGGGATCGCCCTTTTGGGTCTTACAGTTGGTGGGGTCATCCATTTGGGTCTTAAAGTCGGTGGGGTCGTCCTTTTGGGTCTTACAGTCGGTGGGGTCATCCTTTTGGGTCTTACAGTCGGTGGGGTCCTTGTCCTTTTGGGTCTTACAGTCGGTGGGGCCCTTTCCTTTTGGGTCTTACAGTCGGTGGGGTCCTTGTCCTTTTGGGTCTTACAGTCGGTGGGGTCCTTGTCCTTTTGGGTCTTACAGTCGGTGGGGTCCTTGTCCTTTTGGGTCTTACAGTCGGTGGGGTCCTTGTCCTTTTGGGTCTTACAGTCGGTGGGGTCGCCCTTTTGGGTCTTACTGTTGGTGGGGTCATCCTTTTGGGTCTTAGAGTCGGTGGAGTCGTCCTTTTGGGTCTTACAGTCGGTGGTGTCTTTGTCCTTTTGGGTCTTACAGTCAGTGGGGTCCTTGACCTTTTGGGTCTTACAGTAGGTGGGGTCCTTGTCCTTTTGGGTCTTACAGTCGGTGGGGTCACTCTTTTGGGTCTTACAGTTGTTGGGGTCATCCTTTTGGGTCTTACAGTCGGTGGGGTCCTTGACCTTTTGGGTCTTACAGTCGGTGAGGCCTTGTCCTTTTGGGTCTTACAGTCGGTTGGGCCTAGTCCTTTTGGGTCTTACAGTCGGTGGGGTCCTTGACCTTTTGGGTCTTACAGTCGGTGGGGTCCTTGTCCTTTTGGGTCTTATAGTCGGTGGGGTTATCCTTTTGGTTCTTTCTGTCGGTGGGGTCGTCCTTTTGGGTCTTACAGTCGGTGGGGTCGTCCTTTTGAGTCTTACAGTCGGTGGGGTCCTTGTCCTTTTGGGTCTTAAAGTCGGTGGGGCCCTTTCCTTTTGGGTCTTACAGTCGGTGGGGTACTTGTCCTTTTGGGTCTTACAGTCGGTGGGGTCCTTGTCCTTTTTGGTCTTACAGTCGGTGTGTTCCTTGTCCTTTTGGGTCTTACAGTCGGTGGGGTCACTCTTTTGGGTCTTACAGTTGGTGGGGTCATCCTTTTGGGTCTTACAGTCGGTGGGGTCCTTGACCTTTTGGGTCTTACAGTCGGTGAGGCCTTGTCCTTTTTGGTCTTACAGTTGGTGGGGTCCTTGTCCTTTTGGGTCTTACAGTCGGTGGGGTCCTTGTCTTTTTGGGTCTTACAGTCGGTGGGGTCCTTGTCCTTTTGGGTCTTACAGTCAGTGGGGTCCTTGTCCTTTTGGGTCTTACAGTCGGTGGGGTCGCCCTTTTGGGTCTTACTGTTGGTGGGGTCATCCTTTTGGGTCTTAGAGTCGGTGGGGTCGTCCTTTTGGGTCTGACAGTCGGTGGGGTCTTTGTCCTTTTGGGTCTTACAGTCGGTGGGGTCCTTGACCTTTTGGGTCTTACAGTAGGTGGGGTCCTTGTCCTTTTGGGTCTTACAGTCGGTGGGGTTATCCTTTTGGGTCTTACTGTCGGTGGGGTCGTCCTTTTGGGTCTTACAGTCGGTGGGGCCGTCCTTTTGGGTCTTACAGTCGGTGGGGTCCTTGTCCTTTTGGGTCTTAAAGTCGGTGGGGTCCTTGTCCTTTTTGGTCTTACAGTCGGTGTGTTCCTTGTCCTTTTGGGTCTTACAGTCGGTGGGGTCACTCTTTTGGGTCTTACAGTTGGTGGGGTCATCCTTTTGGGTCTTACAGTCGGTGGGGTCCTTGACCTTTTGGGTCTTACAGTCGGTGAGGCCTTGTCCTTTTGGGTCTTACAGTCGGTTGGGCCTAGTCCTTTTGGGTCTTACAGTCGGTGGGGTCCTTGACCTTTTGGGTCTTACAGTCGGTGGGGTCCTTGTCCTTTTGGGTCTTATAGTCGGTGGGGTTATCCTTTTGGTTCTTTCTGTCGGTGGGGTCGTCCTTTTGGGTCTTACAGTCGGTGGGGTCGTCCTTTTGGGTCTTACAGTCGGTGGGGTCCTTGTCCTTTTGGGTCTTAAAGTCGGTGGGGCCCTTTCCTTTTGGGTCTTACAGTCGGTGGGGTACTTGTCCTTTTGGGTCTTATAGTCGGTGGGGTCCTTGTCCTTTTTGGTCTTACAGTCGGTGGGTTCCTTGTCCTTTTGGGTCTTACAGTCGGTGGGGTCACTCTTTTGGGTCTTACAGTTGGTGGGGTCATCCTTTTGGGTCTTACAGTCGGTGGGGTCCTTGACCTTTTGGGTCTTACAGTCGGTGAGGCCTTGTCCTTTTTGGTCTTACAGTTGGTGGGGTCCTTGTCCTTTTGGGTCTTACAGTCGGTGGGGTCCTTGTCTTTTTGGGTCTTACAGTCGGTGGGGTCCTTGTCCTTTTGGGTCTTACAGTCAGTGGGGTCCTTGTCCTTTTGGGTCTTACAGTCGGTGGGGTCGCCCTTTTGGGTCTTACTGTTGGTGGGGTCATCCTTTTGGGTCTTAGAGTCGGTGGGGTCGTCCTTTTGGGTCTGACAGTCGGTGGGGTCTTTGTCCTTTTGGGTCTTACAGTCGGTGGGGTCCTTGACCTTTTGGGTCTTACAGTAGGTGTGGGTCCTTGTCCTTTTGGGTCTTACAGTCGGTGGGGTTATCCTTTTGGGTCTTACTGTCGGTGGGGTCGTCCTTTTGGGTCTTACAGTCGGTGGGGCCGTCCTTTTGGGTCTTACAGTCGGTGGGGTCCTTGTCCTTTTGGGTCTTAAAGTCGGTGGGGCCCTTTCCTTTTGGGTCTTACAGTCGGTGGGGTACTTGTCCTTTTGGGTCTTACAGTCGGTGGGGTCCTTGTCCTTTTTGGTCTTACAATCAGTGGGGTCCTTGTCCTTTTTGGTCTTACAGTCGGTGGGGTCCTTGTCCTTTTGGGTCTTACAGTCGGTGGGGTCACTCTTTTGGTTCTTACAGTTGGTGGGGTCATCCTTTTGGGTCATACAGTCGGTGGGGTCCTTGACCTTTTGGGTCTTACAGTCGGTGGGGCCTTGTCCTTTTTGGTCTTACAGTCGGTGGAGTTCTTGTCCTTTTGGGTCTTACAGTCGGTGGGGTCCTTGTCCTCTTGGGTCTTACAGTCAGTGGGGTCCTTGTCCTTTTGGGTCTTACAGTTGGTGGGGTCCTTGTCCTTTTGGGTCGTACAGTCGATGGGGTCCTTGTCCTTATGGGTCTTACAGTCGGTGGGGTCGTACTTTTGGGTCTTACAGTCGGTGGGGTCCTTGTCCTTTTGGGTCTTACAGTCGGTGGGGTCACTCTTTTGGGTCTTACAGTTGGTGGGGTCATCCTTTTGGGTCTTACAGTCGGTGGGGTCCTTGACCTTTTGGGTCTTACAGTCGGTGGGGCCTTGTCCTTTTTGGTCTTACAGTCGGTGGGGTTCTTGTCCTTTTGGGTCTTACAGTCGGTGGGGTCCTTGTCCTCCTGGGTCTTACAGTCAGTGGGGTCCTTGTCCTTTTGGGTCTAACAGTTGGTGGGGTCCTTGTCCTTTTGGGTCGTACAGTCGATGGGGTCCTTGTCCTTATGGGTCTTACAGTCGGTGGGGTCGTCCTTTTGGGTCTTAAAGTCGGTGGGGTCCTTGTCCTTTTGGGTCTTACTGTTGGTGGGGTCATCTTTTTGGGTCTTAGAGTCGGTGGGGTCCTTGTCCTTTTGGGTCTTACAGTCGGTGGGGTCCTTGTCCTTTTGGGTCTTACAGTCGGTGGGGTCGTCCTTTTGGGTCTTACTGTTGGTGGGGTCATCCTTTTGGGTCTTAGAGTCGGTGGGGTCCTTGTTCTTTTGGGCCTTACAGTCGGTGGGGTCCTTGACCTTTTGGGTCTTACAGTAGGTGGGATCCTTGTCCTTTCGGGTCTTACAGTCGGTGGGGTACTTGTCCTTTTGGGTCTTACAGTCGGTGGGGTCCTTGTCCTTTTTGGGTCTTACAGTCGGTGGGGTCCTTGTCCTTTTTGGTCTTACAGTGGGTGGGGTCCTTGTCCTTTTGGGTCTTACAGTCGGTGGGGTCCTTGTAATTTTGGGTCTTACAGTCGGTGGGGTCACTCTTTTGGGTCTTACAGTTGGTGGGGTCATCCTTTTGGGTCTTACAGTCGGTGGGGTCCTTGTCCTTTTGGGTCTTACAGTTGGTGGGGTCCTTGTCCTTTTGGGGCTTACAGTCGGTGGGGCCTTGTCCTTTTTGGTCTTACAGTCGGTGGGGACCTTGTCCTTTTGGGTCTTACAGTCGGTGGGGTCCTTGTCCTCTTGGGTCTTACAGTCGGTGGGGTCCTTGTCCTTTTGGGTCTTACAGTTGGTGGGGTCCTTGTCCTTTTGGGTCGTACAGTCGAAGGGGTCCTTGTCCTTATGGGTCTTACAGTCGGTGGGGTCGTCCTTTTGGGTCTTACATTCGGTGGGGTCCTTGTCCTTTTGGGTCTTACTGTTGGTGGGGTCATCCTTTTGGGTCTTAGAGTCGGTGGGGTCCTTGTCCTTTTGGGTCTTACAGTCGGTGGGGTCCTTGACCTTTTGGGTCTTACAGTAGGTGGGATCCTTGTCCTTTTGGGTCTTAGAGTCGGTTGGGCCTTGTCCTTTTTGGTCTTACAGTCGGTGGGGTCCTTGTCCTTTTTGGTCTTACAGTCGGTGGGGTCCTTGTCCTTTTGGGTCTTACAGTCGGTGAGGTCCTTGTCCTTTTGGGTCTTACGGTCAGGGGGATCCTTGTCCTTTTGGGTCTTACAGTTGGTGGGGTCGTCCTTTTGGGTCTTACAGTCGGTGGGCTCGCCCTTTTGGGTCTAACAGTTGGTGGGGTCATCCTTTTGTGTCTTACAGACGGTGGGGTCCTTGTCCTTTTGGGTCTTAAAGTCGGTGGGGTCCTTGTCCTTTTGGGTCTTACAGTCGGTGGGGTCGTCCTTTTGGGTCTTACAGTCGGTGGGGTCGTCCTTTTGGGTGTTTCAGTCGGTGGGTTCCTTGTCCTTTTGGGTCTTACAGTTGGTGGGGTCATCCTTTTGGGTCTTGGGGTCGTCCTTTTCGGTCTTACAGTCGGTTGGGTCCTTGTCCTTTTGGGTCTTACCTTCGGTGGGGTCGTCCTTTTGGGTCTTACAGTCGGTGGGGTCGTCCTTTTGGGTCTTACAGTCGGTGGGTCTTTGTCCTTTTGGGTCTTACAGTCAGTGGGATCGCCCTTTTGGGTCTTACAGTTGGTGGGGTCATCCATTTGGGTCTTAAAGTCGGTGGGGTCGTCCTTTTGGGTCTTACAGTCGGTGGGGTCATCCTTTTGGGTCTTACAGTCGGTGGGGTCCTTGTCCTTTTGGGTCTTACAGTCGGTGGGGCCCTTTCCTTTTGGGTCTTACAGTCGGTGGGGTCCTTGTCCTTTTGGGTCTTACAGTCGGTGGGGTTCTTGTCCTTTTTGGTCTTACAGTCGGTGGGGTCCTTGTCCTTTTTGGTCTTACAGTCGGTGGGGTCCTTGTCCTTTTGGGTCTTACAGTCGGTGGGGTCCTTGTCCTTTTGGGTCTTACAGTCGGTGGGGTCCTTTTGCCTTTTGGGTCTTACAGTCGGTGGGGTCCTTGACCTTTTGGGTCTTACAGTAGGTGGGGTCCTTGTCCTTTTGGGTCTTACAGTTGGTGGGGTTATCCTTTTGGGTCTTTCTGTCGGTGGGGTCGTCCTTTTGGGTCTTACAGTTGGTGGGGTCGTCCTTTTGGGTCTTACAGTCGGTGGGGTCCTTGTCCTTTTGGGTCTTAAAGTCGGTGGGGCCCTTTCCTTTTGGGTCTTACAGTCGGTGGGGTACTTGTCCTTTTGGGTCTTACAGTCGGTGGGTTCCTTGTCCTTTTTGGTCTTAGAGTCGGTGGGTTCCTTTTCCTTTTGGGTCTTACAGTCGGTGGGGTAACTCTTTTGGGTCTTACAGTTGGTGGGGTCATCCTTTTGGGTCTTACAGTCGGTGGGGTCCTTGACCTTTTGGGTCTTACAGTCGGTGAGGCCTTGTCCTTTTGGTCTTACAGTTGGTGGGGTCCTTGTCCTTTTGGGTCTTACAGTCGGTGGGGTCCTTGTCCTTTTGGGTCTTACAGTCGGTGGGGTCCTTGTCTTTTTGGGTCTTACAGTCAGTGGGGTCCTTATCCTTTTGGGTCTTACAGTCGGTGGGGTCCTTGTCCTTTTGGGTCTTACAGTCGGTGGGGTCGCCCTTTTGGGTCTTACTGTTGGTGAGGTCATCCTTTTGGGTCTTAGAGTCGGTGGGGTCGTCCTTTTGGGTCTGACTGTCGGTGGGGTCTTTGTCCTTTTGGGTCTTACAGTCGGTGGGGTCCTTGACCTTTTGGGTCTTACAGTAGGTGGGGTCCTTGTCCTTTTGGGTCTTACAGTCGGTGGGGTTATCCTTTTGGGTCTTACTGTCGGTGGGGTCGTCCTTTTGGGTCTTACAGTCGGTGGGGTCGTCCTTTTGTGTCTTACAGTCGGTGGGGTCCTTGTCCTTTTGGGTCTTAAAGTCGGTGGGGCCCTTTCCTTTTGTGTCTTACAGTTGGTGTGGTCCTTGTCCTTTTGGGTCGTACAGTCGATGGGGTCCTTGTCCTTATGGGTCTTACAGTCGGTGGGGTCGTCCTTTTGGGTCTTACAGTCGGTGGGGTCCTTGTCCTTTTGGGTCTTACAGTCGGTGGGGTCACTCTTTTGGGTCTTACAGTTGGTGGGGTCATCCTTTTGGGTCTTACAGTCGGTGGGGTCCTTGACCTTTTGGGTCTTACAGTCGGTGGGGCCTTTTCCTTTTTGGTCTTACAGTCGGTGGGGTTCTTGTCCTTTTGGGTCTTACAGTCGGTGGGGTCCTTGTCCTCTTGGGTCTTACAGTCAGTGGGGTCCTTGTCCTTTTGGGTCTTACAGTTGGTGGGGTCCTTGTCCTTTCGGGTCGTACAGTCGATGGGGTCCTTGTCCTTTTGGGTCTTACTGTCGGTGGGGTCATCCTTTTGGGTCTTACAGTCGGTGGGGTCCTTGTCCTTTTGGGTCTTACAGTCGGTGGGGTCCTTGACCTTTTGGGTCTTACAGTAGGTGGGATCCTTGTCCTTTTGGGTCTTAGAGTCGTGTGGGCCTTGTCCTTTTTGGTCTTACAGTCGGTGGGGTCCTTGTCCTTTTTGGTCTTACAGTCGGTGGGGTCCTTGTCCTTTTGGGTCTTACAGTCGGTGGGGTCGTCCTTTTGGGTCTTACAGTCGGTGGGCTCGCCCTTTTGGGTCTTAAAGTTGTTGGGGTCATCCTTTTGTGTCTTACAGTCGGTAGGGGTCGTCCTTTTGGGTCTTACAGTCGGTGGGGCCTTGTCCTTTTTGGTCTTACAGTTGGTGGGTTCCTTGTCCTTTTGGGGCTTACAGTCATTGGGGCCTTGTCCTTTTTGGTCTTACAGTCGGTGGGGTCCTTGTCCTTTTTGGTCTTACAGTCGGTGGGGTCCTTGTCCTTTTGGGTCTTACAGTCGGTGGGGTCCTTGTCCTTTTGGGTCTTACAGTCGGTGGGGTCCTTGTCCTTTTTGGTCTTACAGTCGGTGGGGTCCTTGTCCTTTTGGGTCTTACAGTCGGTGGGGTCCTTGTCCTTTTGGGTCTTACAGTTGGTGGGGTCCTTGTCCTTTTGGGTCGTACAGTCGATGGGGTCCTTGTCCTTATGGGTCTTACAGTCGGTGGGGTCGTCCTTTTGGGTCTTACAGTCGGTGGGGTCCTTGTCCTTTTGGGTCTTACAGTCGGTGGGGTCACTCTTTTGGGTCTTACAGTTGGTGGGGTCATCCTTTTGGGTCTTACAGTCGGTGGGGTCCTTGACCTTTTGGGTCTTACAGTCGGTGGGGCCTTGTCCTTTTTGGTCTTACAGTCGGTGGGGTTCTTGTCCTTTTGGGTCTTAAAGTCGGTGGGGTCCTTGTCCTCCTGGGTCTTACAGTCAGTGGGGTCCTTGTCCTTTTGGGTCTAACAGTTGGTGGGGTCCTTGTCCTTTTGGGTCGTACAGTCGATGGGGTCCTTGTCCTTATGGGTCTTACAGTCGGTGGGGTCGTCCTTTTGGGTCTTACAGTCGGTGGGGTCCTTGTCCTTTTGGGTCTTACTGTTGGTGGGGTCATCTTTTTGGGTCTTAGAGTCGGTGGGGTCCTTGTCCTTTTGGGTCTTACAGTCGGTGGGGTCCTTGTCCTTTTGGGTCTTACAGTCGGTGGGGTCCTTGTCCTTTTGGGTCTTACTGTTGGTGGGGTCATCCTTTTGGGTCTTAGAGTCGGTGGGGTCCTTGTTCTTTTGGGCCTTACAGTCGGTGGGGTCCTTGACCTTTTGGGTCTTACAGTAGGTGGGATCCTTGTCCTTTCGGGTCTTACAGTCGGTGGGGTACTTGTCCTTTTGGGTCTTACAGTCGGTGGGGTCCTTGTCCTTTTTGGTCTTACAGTCGGTGGGGTCCTTGTCCTTTTTGGTCTTACAGTGGGTGGGGTCCTTGTCCTTTTGGGTCTTACAGTCGGTGGGGTCCTTGTAATTTTGGGTCTTACAGTCGGTGGGGTCACTCTTTTGGGTCTTACAGTTGGTGGGGTCATCCTTTTGGGTCTTACAGTCGGTGGGGTCCTTGTCCTTTTGGGTCTTACAGTTGGTGGGGTCCTTGTCCTTTTGGGGCTTACAGTCGGTGGGGCCTTGTCCTTTTTGGTCTTACAGTCGGTGGGGACCTTGTCCTTTTGGGTCTTACAGTCGGTGGGGTCCTTGTCCTCTTGGGTCTTACAGTCGGTGGGGTCCTTGTCCTTTTGGGTCTTACAGTTGGTGGGGTCCTTGTCCTTTTGGGTCGTACAGTCGAAGGGGTCCTTGTCCTTATGGGTCTTACAGTCGGTGGGGTCGTCCTTTTGGGTCTTACATTCGGTGGGGTCCTTGTCCTTTTGGGTCTTACTGTTGGTGGGGTCATCCTTTTGGGTCTTAGAGTCGGTGGGGTCCTTGTCCTTTTGGGTCTTACAGTCGGTGGGGTCCTTGACCTTTTGGGTCTTACAGTAGGTGGGATCCTTGTCCTTTTGGGTCTTAGAGTCGGTTGGGCCTTGTCCTTTTTGGTCTTACAGTCGGTGGGGTCCTTGTCCTTTTTGGTCTTACAGTCGGTGGGGTCCTTGTCCTTTTGGGTCTTACAGTCGGTGAGGTCCTTGTCCTTTTGGGTCTTACGGTCAGGGGGATCCTTGTCCTTTTGGGTCTTACAGTCGGTGGGGTCGTCCTTTTGGGTCTTACAGTCGGTGGGCTCGCCCTTTTGGGTCTAACAGTTGGTGGGGTCATCCTTTTGTGTCTTACAGACGGTGGGGTCCTTGTCCTTTTGGGTCTTAAAGTCGGTGGGGTCCTTGTCCTTTTGGGTCTTACAGTCGGTGGGGTCGTCCTTTTGGGTCTTACAGTCGGTGGGGTCGTCCTTTTGGGTGTTTCAGTCGGTGGGTTCCTTGTCCTTTTGGGTCTTACAGTTGGTGGGGTCATCCTTTTGGGTCTTGGGGTCGTCCTTTTCGGTCTTACAGTCGGTTGGGTCCTTGTCCTTTTGGGTCTTACCTTCGGTGGGGTCGTCCTTTTGGGTCTTACAGTCGGTGGGGTCGTCCTTTTGGGTCTTACAGTCGGTGGGTCTTTGTCCTTTTGGGTCTTACAGTCAGTGGGATCGCCCTTTTGGGTCTTACAGTTGGTGGGGTCATCCATTTGGGTCTTAAAGTCGGTGGGGTCGTCCTTTTGGGTCTTACAGTCGGTGGGGTCATCCTTTTGGGTCTTACAGTCGGTGGGGTCCTTGTCCTTTTGGGTCTTACAGTCGGTGGGGCCCTTTCCTTTTGGGTCTTACAGTCGGTGGGGTCCTTGTCCTTTTGGGTCTTACAGTCGGTGGGGTTCTTGTCCTTTTTGGTCTTACAGTCGGTGGGGTCCTTGTCCTTTTTGGTCTTACAGTCGGTGGGGTCCTTGTCCTTTTGGGTCTTACAGTCGGTGGGGTCCTTGTCCTTTTGGGTCTTACAGTCGGTGGGGTCCTTTTCCTTTTGGGTCTTACAGTCGGTGGGGTCCTTGTCCTTTTGGGTCTTACAGTAGGTGGGGTCCTTGTCCTTTTGGGTCTTACAGTTGGTGGGGTTATCCTTTTGGGTCTTTCTGTCGGTGGGGTCGTCCTTTTGGGTCTTACAGTTGGTGGGGTCGTCCTTTTGGGTCTTACAGTCGGTGGGGTCCTTGTCCTTTTGGGTCTTAAAGTCGGTGGGGCCCTTTCCTTTTGGGTCTTACAGTCGGTGGGGTACTTGTCCTTTTGGGTCTTACAGTCGGTGGGGTCCTTGTCCTTTTTGGTCTTAGAGTCGGTGGGTTCCTTGTCCTTTTGGGTCTTACAGTCGGTGGGGTCACTCTTTTGGGTCTTACAGTTGGTGGGGTCATCCTTTTGGGTCTTACAGTCGGTGTGGGTCCTTGACCTTTTGGGTCTTACAGTCGGTGAGGCCTTGTCCTTTTGGTCTTACAGTTGGTGGGGTCCTTGTCCTTTTGGGTCTTACAGTCGGTGGGGTCCTTGTCCTTTTGGGTCTTACAGTCGGTGGGGTCCTTGTCTTTTTGGGTCTTACAGTCAGTGGGGTCCTTATCCTTTTGGGTCTTACAGTCGGTGGGGTCCTTGTCCTTTTGGGTCTTACAGTCGGTGGGGTCGCCCTTTTGGGTCTTACTGTTGGTGAGGTCATCCTTTTGGGTCTTAGAGTCGGTGGGGTCCTGTCCTTTTGGGTCTGACTGTCGGTGGGGTCTTTGTCCTTTTGGGTCTTACAGTCGGTGGGGTCCTTGACCTTTTGGGTCTTACAGTAGGTGGGGTCCTTGTCCTTTTGGGTCTTACAGTCGGTGGGGTTATCCTTTTGGGTCTTACTGTCGGTGGGGTCGTCCTTTTGGGTCTTACAGTCGGTGGGGTCGTCCTTTTGTGTCTTACAGTCGGTGGGGTCCTTGTCCTTTTGTGTCTTAAAGTCGGTGGGGCCCTTTCCTTTTGTGTCTTACAGTTGGTGTGGTCCTTGTCCTTTTGGGTCGTACAGTCGATGGGGTCCTTGTCCTTATGGGTCTTACAGTCGGTGGGGTCGTCCTTTTGGGTCTTACAGTCGGTGGGGTCCTTGTCCTTTTGGGTCTTACAGTCGGTGGGGTCACTCTTTTGGGTCTTACAGTTGGTGGGGTCATCCTTTTGGGTCTTACAGTCGGTGGGGTCCTTGACCTTTTGGGTCTTACAGTCGGTGGGGCCTTTTCCTTTTTGGTCTTACAGTCGGTGGGGTTCTTGTCCTTTTGGGTCTTACAGTCGGTGGGGTCCTTGTCCTCTTGGGTCTTACAGTCAGTGGGGTCCTTGTCCTTTTGGGTCTTACAGTTGGTGGGGGTCCTTGTCCTTTCGGGTCGTACAGTCGATGGGGTCCTTGTCCTTATGGGTCTTACAGTCGGTGGGGTCGTCCTTTTGGGTCTTACAGTCGGTGGGGTCCTTGTCCTTTTGGGTCTTACTGTTGGTGGGGTCATCCTTTTGGGTCTTAGAGTCGGTGGGGTCCTTGTCCTTTTGGGTCTTACAGTCGGTGGGGTCCTTGACCTTTTGGGTCTTACAGTAGGTGGGATCCTTGTCCTTTTGGGTCTTAGAGTCGTGTGGGCCTTGTCCTTTTTGGTCTTACAGTCGGTGGGGTCCTTGTCCTTTTTGGTCTTACAGTCGGTGGGGTCCTTGTCCTTTTGGGTCTTACAGTCGGTGGGGTCGTCCTTTTGGGTCTTACAGTCGGTGGGCTCGCCCTTTTGGGTCTTAAAGTTGTTGGGGTCATCCTTTTGTGTCTTACAGTCGGTAGGGGTCGTCCTTTTGGGTCTTACAGTCGGTGGGGCCTTGTCCTTTTTGGTCTTACAGTTGGTGGGTTCCTTGTCCTTTTGGGGCTTACAGTCATTGGGGCCTTGTCCTTTTTGGTCTTACAGTCGGTGGGGTCCTTGTCCTTTTTGGTCTTACAGTCGGTGGGGTCCTTGTCCTTTTGGGTCTTACAGTCGGTGGGGTCCTTGTCCTTTTGGGTCTTACAGTCGGTGGGGTCCTTGTCCTTTTGGTCTTACAGTCGGTGGGGTCCTTGTCCTTTTGGGTCTTACAGTCGGTGGGGTCCTTGTCCTTTTGGGTCTTACAGTTGGTGGGGTCCTTGTCCTTTTGGGTCGTACAGTCGATGGGGTCCTTGTCCTTATGGGTCTTACAGTCGGTGGGGTCGTCCTTTTGGGTCTTACAGTCGGTGGGGTCCTTGTCCTTTTGGGTCTTACGGTCGGTGGGGTCACTCTTTTGGGTCTTACAGTTGGTGGGGTCATCCTTTTGGGTCTTACAGTCGGTGGGGTCCTTGACCTTTTGGGTCTTACAGTCGGTGGGGCCTTGTCCTTTTTGGTCTTACAGTCGGTGGGGTTCTTGTCCTTTTGGGTCTTAAAGTCGGTGGGGTCCTTGTCCTCCTGGGTCTTACAGTCAGTGGGGTCCTTGTCCTTTTGGGTCTAACAGTTGGTGGGGTCCTTGTCCTTTTGGGTCGTACAGTCGATGGGGTCCTTGTCCTTATGGGTCTTACAGTCGGTGGGGTCGTCCTTTTGGGTCTTACAGTCGGTGGGGTCCTTGTCCTTTTGGGTCTTACTGTTGGTGGGGTCATCTTTTTGGGTCTTAGAGTCGGTGGGGTCCTTGTCCTTTTGGGTCTTACAGTCGGTGGGGTCCTTGTCCTTTTGGGTCTTACAGTCGGTGGGGTCGTCCTTTTGGGTCTTACTGTTGGTGGGGTCATCCTTTTGGGTCTTAGAGTCGGTGGGGTCCTTGTTCTTTTGGGCCTTACAGTCGGTGGGGTCCTTGACCTTTTGGGTCTTACAGTAGGTGGGATCCTTGTCCTTTCGGGTCTTACAGTCGGTGGGGTACTTGTCCTTTTGGGTCTTACAGTCGGTGGGGTCCTTGTCCTTTTTGGTCTTACAGTCGGTGGGGTCCTTGTCCTTTTTGGTCTTACAGTGGGTGGGGTCCTTGTCCTTTTGGGTCTTACAGTCGGTGGGGTCCTTGTAATTTTGGGTCTTACAGTCGGTGGGGTCACTCTTTTGGGTCTTACAGTTGGTGGGGTCATCCTTTTGGGTCTTACAGTCGGTGGGGTCCTTGTCCTTTTGGGTCTTACAGTTGGTGGGGTCCTTGTCCTTTTGGGGCTTACAGTCGGTGGGGCCTTGTCCTTTTTGGTCTTACAGTTGGTGGGGACCTTGTCCTTTTGGGTCTTACAGTCGGTGGGGTCCTTGTCCTCTTGGGTCTTACAGTCGGTGGGGTCCTTGTCCTTTTGGGTCTTACAGTTGGTGGGGTCCTTGTCCTTTTGGGTCGTACAGTCGAAGGGGTCCTTGTCCTTATGGGTCTTACAGTTGGTGGGGTCGTCCTTTTGGGTCTTACATTCGGTGGGGTCCTTGTCCTTTTGGGTCTTACTGTTGGTGGGGTCATCCTTTTGGGTCTTAGAGTCGGTGGGGTCCTTGTCCTTTTGGGTCTTACAGTCGGTGGGGT
Source organism: Salmo salar (assembly GCF_905237065.1). NCBI lineage: Eukaryota > Metazoa > Chordata > Actinopteri > Salmoniformes > Salmonidae > Salmo > Salmo salar. Next base: position 4,741,278 of record NC_059453.1, read on the forward strand.
CCTTGACCTTTTGGGTCTTACAGTAGGTGGGATCCTTGTCCTTTTGGGTCTTAGAGTCGGTTGGGCCTTGTCCTTTTTGGTCTTACAGTCGGTGGGGTCCTTGTCCTTTTTGGTCTTACAGTCGGTGGGGTCCTTGTCCTTTTGGGTCTTACAGTCGGTGAGGTCCTTGTCCTTTTGGGTCTTACGGTCAGGGGGATCCTTGTCCTTTTGGGTCTTACAGTCGGTGGGGTCGTCCTTTTGGGTCTTACAGTCGGTGGGCTCGCCCTTTTTGGGTCTAACAGTTGGTGGGGTCATCCTTTTGTGTCTTACAGACGGTGGGGTCCTTGTCCTTTTGGGTCTTAAAGTCGGTGGGGTCCTTGTCCTTTTGGGTCTTACAGTCGGTGGGGTCGTCCTTTTGGGTCTTACAGTCGGTGGGGTCGTCCTTTTGGGTGTTTCAGTCGGTGGGTTCCTTGTCCTTTTGGGTCTTACAGTTGGTGGGGTCATCCTTTTGGGTCTTGGGGTCGTCCTTTTGGGTCTTACAGTCGGTTGGGTCCTTGTCCTTTTGGGTCTTACCTTCGGTGGGGTCGTCCTTTTGGGTCTTACAGTCGGTGGGGTCGTCCTTTTGGGTCTTACAGTCGGTGGGTCTTTGTCCTTTTGGGTCTTACAGTCAGTGGGATCGCCCTTTTGGGTCTTACAGTTGGTGGGGTCATCCATTTGGGTCTTAAAGTCGGTGGGGTCGTCCTTTTGGGTCTTACAGTCGGTGGGGTCATCCTTTTGGGTCTTACAGTCGGTGGGGTCCTTGTCCTTTTGGGTCTTACAGTCGGTGGGGCCCTTTCCTTTTGGGTCTTACAGTCGGTGGGGTCCTTGTCCTTTTGGGTCTTACAGTCGGTGGGGTCCTTGTCCTTTTTGGTCTTACAGTCGGTGGGGTCCTTGTCCTTTTGGGTCTTACAGTCGGTGGGGTCCTTGTCCTTTTGGGTCTTACAGTCGGTGGGGTCCTTGTCTTTTTGGGTCTAACAGTCGGTGGGGTCCTTGTCCTTTTGGGTCTTACAGTCGGTGGGGTCCTTTTCCTTTTGGGTCTTACAGTCGGTGGGGTCCTTTTCCTTTTGGGTCTTACAGTCGGTGGGGTCCTTGTCCTTTTGGGTCTTACAGTTGGTGGGGTTATCCTTTTGGGTCTTTCTGTCGGTGGGGTCGTCCTTTTGGGTCTTACAGTTGGTGGGGTCGTCCTTTTGGGTCTTACAGTCGGTGGGGTCCTTGTCCTTTTGGGTCTTAAAGTCGGTGGGGCCCTTTCCTTTTGGGTCTTACAGTCGGTGGGGTACTTGTCCTTTTGGGTCTTACAGTCGGTGGGGTCCTTGTCCTTTTTGGTCTTAGAGTCGGTGGGTTCCTTGTCCTTTTGGGTCTTACAGTCGGTGGGGTCACTCTTTTGGGTCTTACAGTTGGTGGGGTCATCCTTTTGGGTCTTACAGTCGGTGGGGTCCTTGACCTTTTGGGTCTTACAGTCGGTGAGGCCTTGTCCTTTTTGGTCTTACAGTTGGTGGGGTCCTTGTCCTTTTGGGTCTTACAGTCGGTGGGGTCCTTGTCCTTTTGGGTCTTACAGTCGGTGGGGTCCTTGTCTTTTTGGGTCTTACAGTCAGTGGGGTCCTTATCCTTTTGGGTCTTACAGTCGGTGGGGTCCTTGTCCTTTTGGGTCTTACAGTCGGTGGGGTCGCCCTTTTGGGTCTTACTGTTGGTGAGGTCATCCTTTTGGGTCTTAGAGTCGGTGGGGTCGTCCTTTTGGGTCTGACTGTCGGTGGGGTCTTTGTCCTTTTGGGTCTTACAGTCGGTGGGGTCCTTGACCTTTTGGGTCTTACAGTAGGTGGGGTCCTTGTCCTTTTGGGTCTTACAGTCGGTGGGGTTATCCTTTTGGGTCTTACTGTCGGTGGGGTCGTCCTTTTGGGTCTTACAGTCGGTGGGGTCGTCCTTTTGTGTCTTACAGTCGGTGGGGTCCTTGTCCTTTTGGGTCTTAAAGTCGGTGGGGCCCTTTCCTTTTGTGTCTTACAGTTGGTGTGGTCCTTGTCCTTTTGGGTCGTACAGTCGATGGGGTCCTTGTCCTTATGGGTCTTACAGTCGGTGGGGTCGTCCTTTTGGGTCTTACAGTCGGTGGGGTCCTTGTCCTTTTGGGTCTTACAGTCGGTGGGGTCACTCTTTTGGGTCTTACAGTTGGTGGGGTCATCCTTTTGGGTCTTACAGTCGGTGGGGTCCTTGACCTTTTGGGTCTTACAGTCGGTGGGGCCTTTTCCTTTTTGGTCTTACAGTCGGTGGGGTTCTTGTCCTTTTGGGTCTTACAGTCGGTGGGGTCCTTGTCCTCTTGGGTCTTACAGTCAGTGGGGTCCTTGTCCTTTTGGGTCTTACAGTTGGTGGGGTCCTTGTCCTTTCGGGTCGTACAGTCGATGGGGTCCTTGTCCTTATGGGTCTTACAGTCGGTGGGGTCGTCCTTTTGGGTCTTACAGTCGGTGGGGTCCTTGTCCTTTTGGGTCTTACTGTTGGTGGGGTCATCCTTTTGGGTCTTAGAGTCGGTGGGGTCCTTGTCCTTTTGGGTCTTACAGTCGGTGGGGTCCTTGACCTTTTGGGTCTTACAGTAGGTGGGATCCTTGTCCTTTTGGGTCTTAGAGTCGTGTGGGCCTTGTCCTTTTTGGTCTTACAGTCGGTGGGGTCCTTGTCCTTTTTGGTCTTACAGTCGGTGGGGTCCTTGTCCTTTTGGGTCTTACAGTCGGTGGGGTCGTCCTTTTGGGTCTTACAGTCGGTGGGCTCGCCCTTTTGGGTCTTAAAGTTGTTGGGGTCATCCTTTTGTGTCTTACAGTCGGTGGGGTCGTCCTTTTGGGTCTTACAGTCGGTGGGGCCTTGTCCTTTTTGGTCTTACAGTTGGTGGGGTCCTTGTCCTTTTGGGGCTTACAGTCATTGGGGCCTTGTCCTTTTGGTCTTACAGTCGGTGGGGTCCTTGTCCTTTTTGGTCTTACAGTCGGTGGGGTCCTTGTCCTTTTGGGTCTTACAGTCGGTGGGGTCCTTGTCCTTTTGGGTCTTACAGTCGGTGGGGTCACTCTTTTGGGTCTTACAGTTGTTGGGGTCATCCTTTTGGGTCTTACAGTCGGTGGGGTCCTTGTCCTTTTGGGTCTTTCTGTTGGTGGGGTCCTTGTCCTTTTGGGTCGTACAGTCGATGGGGTCCTTGTCCTTATGGGTCTTACAGTCGGTGGGGTCGTCCTTTTGGGTCTTACAGTCGGTGGGGTCCTTGTCCTTTTGGGTCTTACTGTTGGTGGGGTCATCCTTTTGGGTCTTAGTGTCGGTGGGGTCCTTGTCCTTTTGGGTCTTACAGTCGGTGGGGTCCTTGACCTTTTGGGTCTTACAGTAGGTGGGATCCTTGTCCTTTTGGGTCTTAGAGTCGTGTGGGCCTTTTCCTTTTTGGTCTTACAGTCGGTGGGGTCCTTGTCCTTTTTGGTCTTACAGTCGGTGGGATCCTTGTCCTTTTGGGTCTTACAGTCGGTGGGGTTCTTGTCCTTTTGGGTCTTACAGTCAGGGGGGATTCTTGTCCTTTTGGGTCTTACAGTCGGTGGGCTCGTCCTTTTGGGTCTTACAGTCGGTGGGCTCGCCCTTTTGGGTCTTACAGTTGGTGGGGTCATCCTTTTGTGTCTTACAGTCGGTGGGGTCGTCGTTTTGGGTCTTACAGTCGGTGGGGCCTCGTCCTTTTTGGTCTTACAGTTGTTGGGTCCTTGTCCTTTTGGGGATTACAGTCGTTGGGGCCTTGTCCTTTTTGGTCTTACAGTCGGTGGGGTCCTTGTCCTTTTGGGTCTTACAGTCGGTGGGGTCCTTGTCCTTTTGTGGCTTACAGTCAGTGGGGTCCTTGTCCTTTTGGGTCTTACAGTTGGTGGGGTCCTTGTCCTTTTGGGTCTTACCGTCGGTGGGGTCGTCCTTTTGGTTCTTACAGTCGGTGGGGTCCTTGTCCTTTTGGTTCTTACAGTCGGTGGGGTCCTTGTCCTTTTGGGTCTCACAGTCGGTGGGGTCGCCCTTTTGGGTCTCACAGTTGGTGGGGTCATGCTTCTGGGTCTTACAGTCGGTGGGGTCGTCCTTTTGGGTCTTACAGTCGATGGGGTCGTCCTTTTGGGTCTTACAGTCAGTGGGGTCCTTGTCCTTTTGGGTCTTACAGTCGGTGGGGCCCTTTCCTTTTGGGTCTTACAGTCGGTGGGGTCCTTGTCCTTTTGGGTCTTACAGTCAGTGGGGTCCTTGTCCTTTTGGGTCTTACAGTCGGTGGGGTCCTTGACCTTTTGGGTCTTACAGTAGGTGGGATCCTTGTCCTTTTGGGTCTTAGAGTCGGTTGGGCCTTGTCCTTTTTGGTCTTACAGTCGGTGGGCTCCTTGTCCTTTTTGGTCTTACAGTCGGTGGGGTCCTTGTCCTTTTGGGTCTTACAGTCGGTGGGGTCCTTGTCCTTTTGTGGCTTACAGTCAGTGGGGTCCTTGTCCTTTTGGGTCTTACAGTTGGTGGGGTCCTTGTCCTTATGGGTCTTACCGTCGGTGGGGTCGTCCTTTTGGTTCTTACAGTCGGTGGGGTCCTTGTCCTTTTGGGTTCTTACAGTCGGTGGGGTCCTTGTCCTTTTGGGTCTCACAGTCGGTGGGGTCGCCCTTTTGGGTCTCACAGTTGGTGGGGTCATGCTTCTGGGTCTTACAGTCGGTGGGGTCGTCCTTTTGGGTCTTACAGTCGATGGGGTCGTCCTTTTGGGTCTTACAGTCAGTGGGGTCCTTGTCCTTTTGGGTCTTACAGTCGGTGGGGCCCTTTCCTTTTGGGTCTTACAGTCGGTGGGGTCCTTGTCCTTTTGGGTCTTACAGTCAGTGGGGTCCTTGTCCTTTTGGGTCTTACAGTCGGTGGGGTCCTTGACCTTTTGGGTCTTACAGTAGGTGGGATCCTTGTCCTTTTGGGTCTTAGAGTCGGTTGGGCCTTGTCCTTTTTGGTCTTACAGTCGGTGGGCTCCTTGTCCTTTTTGGTCTTACAGTCGGTGGGGTCCTTGTCCTTTGGGGTCTTACAGTCGGTGGGGTCCTTGTCCTTTTGGGTCTTACAGTCGGTTGGGGTCGTCCTTTTGGGTCTTACAGTCGGTGGGCTCGCCCTTTTTGGGTCTTACAGTTGGTGGGGTCATCCTTTTGTGTCTTACAGACGGTGGGGTCCTTGTCCTTTTGGGTCTTAAAGTCGGTGGGGTCCTTGTCCTTTTGGGTCTTACAGTCGGTGGGGTCGTCCTTTTGGGTCTTACAGTCGGTGGGGTCGTCCTTTTGGGTCTTTCAGTTGGTGGGTTCCTTGTCCTTTTGGGTCTTACAGTTGGTGGGGTCATCCTTTTGGGTCTTGGGGTCGTCCTTTTCGGTCTTACAGTCGGTTGGGTCCTTGTCCTTTTGGGTCTTACCTTTGGTGGGGTCGTCCTTTTGGGTCTTACAGTCGGTGGGGTCCTTGTCATTTTTGGGTCTTACAGTCGGTGGGGTCGCCCTTTTGGGTCTTACTGTTGGTGGGGTCATCCTTTTGGGTCTTAGAGTTGGTGGGGTCCTTGTCCTCTTGGGTCTTACAGTCGGTGGGGTCCTTGTCCTTTTGGGTCTTACAGTTGGTGGGGTTCTTGTCCTTTTGGGTCGTACAGTCGATGGGGTCCTTGTCCTTATGGGTCTTACAGTCGGTGGGGTCGTCCTTTTGGGTCTTACATTCGGTGGGGTCCTTGTCGTTTTGGGTCTTACTGTTGGTGGGGTCATCCTTTTGGGTCTTAGAGTCGGTGGGGTCGTCCTTTTGGGTCTTACAGTCGGTGGGGTCCTTGACCTTTTGGGTCTTACAGTAGGTGGGATCCTTGTCCTTTCGGGTCTTACAGTCGGTGGGGTACTTGTCCTTTTGGGTCTTACAGTCGGTGGGGTCCTTGTCCTTTTTGGTCTTACAGTCGGTGGGGTCCTTGTCCTTTTTGGTCTTACAGTGGGTGGGGTCCTTGTCCTTTTGGGTCTTACAGTCGGTGGGGTCCTTGTAATTTTGGGTCTTACAGTCGGTGGGGTCCTTGTAATTTTGGGTCTTACAGTCGGTGGGGTCACTCTTTTGGGTCTTACAGTTGGTGGGGTCATCCTTTTGGGTCTTACAGTCGGTGGGGTCCTTGTCCTTTTGGGTCTTACAGTTGGTGGGGTCCTTGTCCTTTTGGGGCTTACAGTCGGTGGGGCCTTGTCCTTTTTGGTCTTACAGTCGGTGGGGCCCTTTCCTTTTGTGTCTTACAGTTGGTGTGGTCCTTGTCCTTTTGGGTCGTACAGTCGATGGGGTCCTTGTCCTTATGGGTCTTACAGTCGGTGGGGTCGTCCTTTTGGGTCTTACAGTCGGTGGGGTCCTTGTCCTTTTGGGTCTTACAGTCGGTGGGGTCACTCTTTTGGGTCTTACAGTTGGTGGGGTCATCCTTTTGGGTCTTACAGTCGGTGGGGTCCTTGACCTTTTGGGTCTTACAGTCGGTGGGGCCTTTTCCTTTTTGGTCTTACAGTCGGTCTGGTTCTTGTCCTTTTGGGTCTTACAGTCGGTGGGGTCCTTGTCCTCTTGGGTCTTACAGTCAGTGGGGTCCTTGTCCTTTTGGGTCTTACAGTTGGTGGGGTCCTTGTCCTTTCGGGTCGTACAGTCGATGGGGTCCTTGTCCTTATGGGTCTTACAGTCGGTGGGGTCGTCCTTTTGGGTCTTACAGTCGGTGGGGTCCTTGTCCTTTTGGGTCTTACTGTTGGTGGGGTCATCCTTTTGGGTCTTAGAGTCGGTGGGGTCCTTGTCCTTTTGGGTCTTACAGTCGGTGGGGTCCTTGACCTTTTGGGTCTTACAGTAGGTGGGATCCTTGTCCTTTTGGGTCTTAGAGTCGTGTGGGCCTTGTCCTTTTTGGTCTTACAGTCGGTGGGGTCCTTGTCCTTTTTGGTCTTACAGTCGGTGGGGTCCTTGTCCTTTTGGGTCTTACAGTCGGTGGGGTCGTCCTTTTGGGTCTTACAGTCGGTGGGCTCGCCCTTTTGGGTCTTAAAGTTGTTGGGGTCATCCTTTTGTGTCTTACAGTCGGTGGGGTCGTCCTTTTGGGTCTTACAGTCGGTGGGGCCTTGTCCTTTTTGGTCTTACAGTTGGTGGGGTCCTTGTCCTTTTGGGGCTTACAGTCATTGGGGCCTTGTCCTTTTTGGTCTTACAGTCGGTGGGGTCCTTGTCCTTTTTGGGTCTTACAGTCGGTGGGGTCCTTGTCCTTTTGGGTCTTACAGTCGGTGGGGTCCTTGTCCTTTTGGGTCTTACAGTCGGTGGGGTCACTCTTTTGGGTCTTACAGTTGTTGGGGTCATCCTTTTGGGTCTTACAGTCGGTGGGGTCCTTGTCCTTTTGGGTCTTTCTGTTGGTGGGGTCCTTGTCCTTTTGGGTCATACAGTCGATGGGGTCCTTGTCCTTATGGGTCTTACAGTCGGTGGGGTCGTCCTTTTGGGTCTTACAGTCGGTGGGGTCCTTGTCCTTTTGGGTCTTACTGTTGGTGGGGTCATCCTTTTGGGTCTTAATGTCGGTGGGGTCCTTGTCCTTTTGGGTCTTACAGTCGGTGGGGTCCTTGACCTTTTGGGTCTTACAGTAGGTGGGATCCTTGTCCTTTTGGGTCTTAGAGTCGTGTGGGCCTTTTCCTTTTTGGTCTTACAGTCGGTGGGGTCCTTGTCCTTTTTGGTCTTACAGTCGGTGGGATCCTTGTCCTTTTGGGTCTTACAGTCGGTGGGGTTCTTGTCCTTTTGGGTCTTACAGTCAGGGGGATTCTTGTCCTTTTGGGTCTTACAGTCGGTGGGGTCGTCCTTTTGGGTCTTACAGTCGGTGGGCTCGCCCTTTTGGGTCTTACAGTTGGTGGGGTCATCCTTTTGTGTCTTACAGTCGGTGGGGTCGTCGTTTTGGGTCTTACAGCCGGTGGGGCCTCGTCCTTTTTGGTCTTACAGTTGTTGGGTCCTTGTCCTTTTGGGGATTACAGTCGTTGGGGCCTTGTCCTTTTTGGTCTTACAGTCGGTGGGGTCCTTGTCCTTTTGGGTCTTACAGTCGGTGGGGTCCTTGTCCTTTTGTGGCTTACAGTCAGTGGGGTCCTTGTCCTTTTGGGTCTTACAGTTGGTGGGGTCCTTGTCCTTTTGGGTCTTACCGTCGGTGGGGTCGTCCTTTTGGTTCTTACAGTCGGTGGGGTCCTTGTCCTTTTGGTTCTTACAGTCGGTGGGGTCCTTGTCCTTTTGGGTCTCACAGTCGGTGGGGTCGCCCTTTTGGGTCTCACAGTTGGTGGGGTCATGCTTCTGGGTCTTACAGTCGGTGGGGTCGTCCTTTTGGGTCTTACAGTCGATGGGGTCGTCCTTTTGGGTCTTACAGTCAGTGGGGTCCTTGTCCTTTTGGGTCTTACAGTCGGTGGGGCCCTTTCCTTTTGGGTCTTACAGTCGGTGGGGTCCTTGTCCTTTTGGGTCTTACAGTCAGTGGGGTCCTTGTCCTTTTGGGTCTTACAGTCGGTGGGGTCCTTGACCTTTTGGGTCTTACAGTAGGTGGGATCCTTGTCCTTTTGGGTCTTAGAGTCGGTTGGGCCTTGTCCTTTTTGGTCTTACAGTCGGTGGGCTCCTTGTCCTTTTTGGTCTTACAGTCGGTGGTGTCCTTGTCCTTTTGGGTCTTACAGTCGGTGGGGTCCTTGTCCTTTTGTGGCTTACAGTCAGTGGGGTCCTTGTCCTTTTGGGTCTTACAGTTGGTGGGGTCCTTGTCCTTATGGGTCTTACCGTCGGTGGGGTCGTCCTTTTGGTTCTTACAGTCGGTGGGGTCCTTGTCCTTTTGGTTCTTACAGTCGGTGGGGTCCTTGTCCTTTTGGGTCTCACAGTCGGTGGGGTCGCCCTTTTTGGGTCTCACAGTTGGTGGGGTCATGCTTCTGGGTCTTACAGTCGGTGGGGTCGTCCTTTTGGGTCTTACAGTCGATGGGGTCGTCCTTTTCGGTCTTACAGTCAGTGGGGTCCTTGTCCTTTTGGGTCTTACAGTCGGTGGGGCCCTTTCCTTTTGGGTCTTACAGTCGGTGGGGTCCTTGTCCTTTTGGGTCTTACAGTCAGTGGGGTACTTGTCCTTTTGGGTCTTACAGTCGGTGGGGTCCTTGACCTTTTGGGTCTTACAGTAGGTGGGATCCTTGTCCTTTTGGGTCTTAGAGTCGGTTGGGCCTTGTCCTTTTTGGTCTTACAGTCGGTGGGCTCCTTGTCCTTTTTGGTCTTACAGTCGGTGGGGTCCTTGTCCTTTGGGGTCTTACAGTCGGTGGGGTCCTTGTCCTTTTGGGTCTTACAGTCGGTTGGGTCGTCCTTTTGGGTCTTACAGTCGGTGGGCTCGCCCTTTTGGGTCTTACAGTTGGTGGGGTCATCCTTTTGTGTCTTACAGACGGTGGGGTCCTTGTCCTTTTGGGTCTTAAAGTCGGTGGGGTCCTTGTCCTTTTGGGTCTTACAGTCGGTGGGGTCGTCCTTTTGGGTCTTACAGTCGGTGGGGTCGTCCTTTTGGGTCTTTCAGTTGGTGGGTTCCTTGTCCTTTTGGGTCTTACAGTTGGTGGGGTCATCCTTTTGGGTCTTGGGGTCGTCCTTTTCGGTCTTACAGTCGGTTGGGTCCTTGTCCTTTTGGGTCTTACCTTTGGTGGGGTCGTCCTTTTGGGTCTTACAGTCGGTGGGGTCCTTGTCATTTTTGGGTCTTACAGTCGGTGGGGTCGCCCTTTTGGGTCTTACTGTTGGTGGGGTCATCCTTTTGGGTCTTAGAGTTGGTGGGGTCCTTGTCCTCTTGGGTCTTACAGTCGGTGGGGTCCTTGTCCTTTTGGGTCTTACAGTTGGTGGGGTTCTTGTCCTTTTGGGTCGTACAGTCGATGGGGTCCTTGTCCTTATGGGTCTTACAGTCGGTGGGGTCGTCCTTTTGGGTCTTACATTCGGTGGGGTCCTTGTCGTTTTGGGTCTTACTGTTGGTGGGGTCATCCTTTTGGGTCTTAGAGTCGGTGGGGTCGTCCTTTTGGGTCTTACAGTCGGTGGGGTCCTTGACCTTTTGGGTCTTACAGTAGGTGGGATCCTTGTCCTTTCGGGTCTTACAGTCGGTGGGGTCCTTGTCCTTTTGGGTCTTACAGTCGGTGGGGTCCTTGACCTTTTTGGTCTTACAGTCGGTGGGGTCCTTGTCCTTTTGGTCTTACAGTGGGTGGGGTCCTTGTCCTTTTGGGTCTTACAGTCGGTGGGGTCCTTGTAATTTTGGGTCTTACAGTCGGTGGGGTCCTTGTAATTTTGGGTCTTACAGTCGGTGGGGTCACTCTTTTGGGTCTTACAGTTGGTGGGGTCATCCTTTTGGGTCTTACAGTCGGTGGGGTCCTTGTCCTTTTGGGTCTTACAGTTGGTGGGGTCCTTGTCCTTTTGGGGCTTACAGTCGGTGGGGCCTTGTCCTTTTTCGTCTTACAGTCGGTGGGGTCCTTGTCCTTTTGGGTCTTACAGTCGGTGGGGTCCTTGTCCTCTTGGGTCTTACAGTCGGTGGGGTCCTTGTCCTTTTGGGTCTTACAGTTGGTGGGGTCCTTGTCCTTTTGGGTCGTACAGTCGAAGGGGTCCTTGTCCTTATGGGTCTTACAGTCGGTGGGGTCGTCCTTTTGGGTCTTACAGTCGGTGGGCTTGCCCTTTTGGGTCTTAAAGTTGTTGGGGTCATCCTTTTGTGTCTTACAGTCGGTAGGGTCGTCCTTTTGGGTCTTACAGTCGGTGGGGCCTTGTCCTTTTTGGTCTTACAGTTGGTGGGGTCCTTGTCCTTTTGGGGCTTACAGTCATTGGGGCCTTGTCCTTTTTGGTCTTACAGTCGGTGGGGTCCTTGTCCTTTTTGGTCTTACAGTCGGTGGGGTCCTTGTCCTTTTGGGTCTTACAGTCGGTGGGGTCCTTGTCCTTTTGGGTCTTACAGTCGGTGGGGTCACTCTTTTGGGTCTTACAGTTGTTGGGGTCATCCTTTTGGGTCTTACAGTCGGTGGGGTCCTTGTCCTTTTGGGTCTTTCTGTTGGTGGGGTCCTTGTCCTTTTGGGTCGTACAGTCGATGGGGTCCTTGTCCTTATGGGTCTTACAGTCGGTGGGGTCGTCCTTTTGGGTCTTACAGTCGGTGGGGTCCTTGTCCTTTTGGGTCTTACTGTTGGTGGGGTCATCCTTTTGGGTCTTAGAGTCGGTGGGGTCCTTGTCCTTTTGGGTCTTACAGTCGGTGGGGTCCTTGACCTTTTGGGTCTTACAGTAGGTGGGGTCCTTGTCCTTTTGGGTCTTAGAGTCGTGTGGGCCTTGTCCTTTTTGGTCTTACAGTCGGTGGGGTCCTTGTCCTTTTTGGTCTTACAGTCGGTGGGATCCTTGTCCTTTTGGGTCTTACAGTCGGTGGGGTTCTTGTCCTTTTGGGTCTTACAGTCAGGGGGGATTCTTGTCCTTTTGGGTCTTACAGTCGGCGGGGTCGTCCTTTTGGGTCTTACAGTCGGTGGGCTCGCCCTTTTTGGGTCTTACAGTTGGTGGGGTCATCCTTTTGTGTCTTACAGTCGGTGGGGTCGTCGTTTTGGGTCTTACAGTCGGTGGGGCCTCGTCCTTTTTGGGTCTTACAGTTGTTGGGTCCTTGTCCTTTTGGGGCTTACAGTCGTTGGGGCCTTGTCCTTTTTGGTCTTACAGTCGGTGGGGTCCTTGTCCTTTTGGGTCTTACAGTCGGTGGGGTCCTTGTCCTTTTGTGGCTTACAGTCAGTGGGGTCCTTGTCCTTTTGGGTCTTACAGTTGGTGGGGTCCTTGTCCTTTTGGGTCTTACCGTCGGTGGGGTCGTCCTTTTGGTTCTTACAGTCGGTGGGGTCCTTGTCCTTTTGGTTCTTACAGTCGGTGGGGTCCTTGTCCTTTTTGGTCTCACAGTCGGTGGGGTAGCCCTTTTGGGTCTTACAGTCGGTGGGGTCGTCCTTTTGGGTCTTACAGTCGATGGGGTCGTCCTTTTGGGACTTACAGTCAGTGGGGTCCTTGTCCTTTTGGGTCTTACAGTCGGTGGGGCCCTTTCCTTTTGGGTCTTACAGTCGGTGGGGTCCTTGTCCTTTTGGGTCTTACAGTCGGTGGGGCCCTTTCCTTTTGGGTCTTGCAGTAGGTGGGATCCTTGTCCTTTTGGGTCTTAGAGTCGGTTGGGCCTTGTCCTTTTTGGTCTTACAGTCGGTGGGCTCCTTGTCCTTTTTGGTCTTACAGTCGGTGGGGTCCTTGTCCTTTGGGGTCTTACAGTCGGTGGGGTCCTTGTCCTTTTGGGTCTTACAGTCGGTGGGGTCGTCCTTTTGGGTCTTACAGTCGGTGGGCTCGCCCTTTTGGGTCTTAAAGTTGTTGGGGTCATCCTTTTGTGTCTTACAGTCGGTGGGGTCGTCCTTTTGGGTCTTACAGTCGGTGGGGCCTTGTCCTTTTTGGTCTTACAGTTGGTGGGGTCCTTGTCCTTTTGGGGCTTACAGTCATTGGGGCCTTGTCCTTTTTGGTCTTACAGTCGGTGGGGTCCTTGTCCTTTTTGGTCTTACAGTCGGTGGGGTCCTTGTCCTTTTGGGTCTTACAGTCGGTGGGGTCCTTGTCCTTTTGGGTCTTACAGTCGGTGGGGTCACTCTTTTGGGTCTTACAGTTGTTGGGGTCATCCTTTTGGGTCTTACAGTCGGTGGGGTCCTTGTCCTTTTGGGTCTTTCTGTTGGTGGGGTCCTTGTCCTTTTGGGTCATACAGTCGATGGGGTCCTTGTCCTTATGGGTCTTACAGTCGGTGGGGTCGTCCTTTTGGGTCTTACAGTCGGTGGGGTCCTTGTCCTTTTGGGTCTTACTGTTGGTGGGGTCATCCTTTTGGGTCTTAGTGTCGGTGGGGTCCTTGTCCTTTTGGGTCTTACAGTCGGTGGGGTCCTTGACCTTTTGGGTCTTACAGTAGGTGGGATCCTTGTCCTTTTGGGTCTTAGAGTCGTGTGGGCCTTTTCCTTTTTGGTCTTACAGTCGGTGGGGTCCTTGTCCTTTTTGGTCTTACAGTCGGTGGGATCCTTGTCCTTTTGGGTCTTACAGTCGGTGGGGTTCTTGTCCTTTTGGGTCTTACAGTCAGGGGGATTCTTGTCCTTTTGGGTCTTACAGTCGGTGGGGTCGTCCTTTTGGGTCTTACAGTCGGTGGGCTCGCCCTTTTGGGTCTTACAGTTGGTGGGGTCATCCTTTTGTGTCTTACAGTCGGTGGGGTCGTCGTTTTGGGTCTTACAGTCGGTGGGGCCTCGTCCTTTTTGGTCTTACAGTTGTTGGGTCCTTGTCCTTTTGGGGCTTACAGTCGTTGGGGCCTTGTCCTTTTTGGTCTTACAGTCGGTGGGGTCCTTGTCCTTTTGGGTCTTACAGTCGGTGGGGTCCTTGTCCTTTTGTGGCTTACAGTCAGTGGGGTCCTTGTCCTTTTGGGTCTTACAGTTGGTGGGGTCCTTGTCCTTTTGGGTCTTACCGTCGGTGGGGTCGTCCTTTTGGTTCTTACAGTCGGTGGGGTCCTTGTCCTTTTGGTTCTTACAGTCGGTGGGGTCCTTGTCCTTTTGGGTCTCACAGTCGGTGGGGTCGCCCTTTTGGGTCTCACAGTTGGTGGGGTCATGCTTCTGGGTCTTACAGTCGGTGGGGTCGTCCTTTTGGGTCTTACAGTCGATGGGGTCGTCCTTTTGGGTCTTACAGTCAGTGGGGTCCTTGTCCTTTTGGGTCTTACAGTCGGTGGGGCCCTTTCCTTTTGGGTCTTACAGTCGGTGGGGTCCTTGTCCTTTTGGGTCTTACAGTCAGTGGGGTCCTTGTCCTTTTGGGTCTTACAGTCGGTGGGGTCCTTGACCTTTTGGGTCTTACAGTAGGTGGGATCCTTGTCCTTTTGGGTCTTAGAGTCGGTTGGGCCTTGTCCTTTTTGGTCTTACAGTCGGTGGGCTCCTTGTCCTTTTTGGTCTTACAGTCGGTGGTGTCCTTGTCCTTTTGGGTCTTACAGTCGGTGGGGTCCTTGTCCTTTTGTGGCTTACAGTCAGTGGGGTCCTTGTCCTTTTGGGTCTTACAGTTGGTGGGGTCCTTGTCCTTATGGGTCTTACCGTCGGTGGGGTCGTCCTTTTGGTTCTTACAGTCGGTGGGGTCCTTGTCCTTTTGGTTCTTACAGTCGGTGGGGTCCTTGTCCTTTTGGGTCTCACAGTCGGTGGGGTCGCCCTTTTGGGTCTCACAGTTGGTGGGGTCATGCTTCTGGGTCTTACAGTCGGTGGGGTCGTCCTTTTGGGTCTTACAGTCGATGGGGTCGTCCTTTTCGGTCTTACAGTCAGTGGGGTCCTTGTCCTTTTGGGTCTTACAGTCGGTGGGGCCCTTTCCTTTTGGGTCTTACAGTCGGTGGGGTCCTTGTCCTTTTGGGTCTTACAGTCAGTGGGGTACTTGTCCTTTTGGGTCTTACAGTCGGTGGGGTCCTTGACCTTTTGGGTCTTACAGTAGGTGGGATCCTTGTCCTTTTGGGTCTTAGAGTCGGTTGGGCCTTGTCCTTTTTGGTCTTACAGTCGGTGGGCTCCTTGTCCTTTTTGGTCTTACAGTCGGTGGGGTCCTTGTCCTTTGGGGTCTTACAGTCGGTGGGGTCCTTGTCCTTTTGGGTCTTACAGTCGGTTGGGTCGTCCTTTTGGGTCTTACAGTCGGTGGGCTCGCCCTTTTGGGTCTTACAGTTGGTGGGGTCATCCTTTTGTGTCTTACAGACGGTGGGGTCCTTGTCCTTTTGGGTCTTAAAGTCGGTGGGGTCCTTGTCCTTTTGGGTCTTACAGTCGGTGGGGTCGTCCTTTTGGGTCTTACAGTCGGTGGGGTCGTCCTTTTGGGTCTTTCAGTTGGTGGGTTCCTTGTCCTTTTGGGTCTTACAGTTGGTGGGGTCATCCTTTTGGGTCTTGGGGTCGTCCTTTTCGGTCTTACAGTCGGTTGGGTCCTTGTCCTTTTGGGTCTTACCTTTGGTGGGGTCGTCCTTTTGGGTCTTACAGTCGGTGGGGTCCTTGTCATTTTTGGGTCTTACAGTCGGTGGGGTCGCCCTTTTGGGTCTTACTGTTGGTGGGGTCATCCTTTTGGGTCTTAGAGTTGGTGGGGTCCTTGTCCTCTTGGGTCTTACAGTCGGTGGGGTCCTTGTCCTTTTGGGTCTTACAGTTGGTGGGGTTCTTGTCCTTTTGGGTCGTACAGTCGATGGGGTCCTTGTCCTTATGGGTCTTACAGTCGGTGGGGTCGTCCTTTTGGGTCTTACATTCGGTGGGGTCCTTGTCGTTTTGGGTCTTACTGTTGGTGGGGTCATCCTTTTGGGTCTTAGAGTCGGTGGGGTCGTCCTTTTGGGTCTTACAGTCGGTGGGGTCCTTGACCTTTTGGGTCTTACAGTAGGTGGGATCCTTGTCCTTTCGGGTCTTACAGTCGGTGGGGTACTTGTCCTTTTGGGTCTTACAGTCGGTGGGGTCCTTGTCCTTTTTGGTCTTACAGTCGGTGGGGTCCTTGTCCTTTTTGGTCTTACAGTGGGTGGGGTCCTTGTCCTTTTGGGTCTTACAGTCGGTGGGGTCCTTGTAATTTTGGGTCTTACAGTCGGTGGGGTCCTTGTAATTTTGGGTCTTACAGTCGGTGGGGTCACTCTTTTGGGTCTTACAGTTGGTGGGGTCATCCTTTTGGGTCTTACAGTCGGTGGGGTCCTTGTCCTTTTGGGTCTTACAGTTGGTGGGGTCCTTGTCCTTTTGGGGCTTACAGTCGGTGGGGCCTTGTCCTTTTTGGTCTTACAGTCGGTGGGGTCCTTGTCCTTTTGGGTCTTACAGTCGGTGGGGTCCTTGTCCTCTTGGGTCTTACAGTCGGTGGGGTCCTTGTCCTTTTGGGTCTTACAGTTGGTGGGGTCCTTGTCCTTTTGGGTCGTACAGTCGAAGGGGTCCTTGTCCTTATGGGTCTTACAGTCGGTGGGGTCGTCCTTTTGGGTCTTACAGTCGGTGGGCTTGCCCTTTTGGGTCTTAAAGTTGTTGGGGTCATCCTTTTGTGTCTTACAGTCGGTAGGGTCGTCCTTTTGGGTCTTACAGTCGGTGGGGCCTTGTCCTTTTGGTCTTACAGTTGGTGGGGTCCTTGTCCTTTTGGGGCTTACAGTCATTGGGGCCTTGTCCTTTTTGGTCTTACAGTCGGTGGGGTCCTTGTCCTTTTTGGTCTTACAGTCGGTGGGGTCCTTGTCCTTTTGGGTCTTACAGTCGGTGGGGTCCTTGTCCTTTTGGGTCTTACAGTCGGTGGGGTCACTCTTTTGGGTCTTACAGTTGTTGGGGTCATCCTTTTGGGTCTTACAGTCGGTGGGGTCCTTGTCCTTTTGGGTCTTTCTGTTGGTGGGGTCCTTGTCCTTTTGGGTCGTACAGTCGATGGGGTCCTTGTCCTTATGGGTCTTACAGTCGGTGGGGTCGTCCTTTTGGGTCTTACAGTCGGTGGGGTCCTTGTCCTTTTGGGTCTTACTGTTGGTGGGGTCATCCTTTTGGGTCTTAGAGTCGGTGGGGTCCTTGTCCTTTTGGGTCTTACAGTCGGTGGGGTCCTTGACCTTTTGGGTCTTACAGTAGGTGGGATCCTTGTCCTTTTGGGTCTTAGAGTCGTGTGGGCCTTGTCCTTTTTGGTCTTACAGTCGGTGGGGTCCTTGTCCTTTTTGGTCTTACAGTCGGTGGGATCCTTGTCCTTTTGGGTCTTACAGTCGGTGGGGTTCTTGTCCTTTTGGGTCTTACAGTCAGGGGGATTCTTGTCCTTTTGGGTCTTACAGTCGGCGGGGTCGTCCTTTTGGGTCTTACAGTCGGTGGGCTCGCCCTTTTGGGTCTTACAGTTGGTGGGGTCATCCTTTTGTGTCTTACAGTCGGTGGGGTCGTCGTTTTGGGTCTTACAGTCGGTGGGGCCTCGTCCTTTTTGGTCTTACAGTTGTTGGGTCCTTGTCCTTTTGGGGCTTACAGTCGTTGGGGCCTTGTCCTTTTTGGTCTTACAGTCGGTGGGGTCCTTGTCCTTTTGGGTCTTACAGTCGGTGGGGTCCTTGTCCTTTTGTGGCTTACAGTCAGTGGGGTCCTTGTCCTTTTGGGTCTTACAGTTGGTGAGGTCCTTGTCCTTTTGGGTCTTACCGTCGGTGGGGTCGTCCTTTTGGTTCTTACAGTCGGTGGGGTCCTTGTCCTTTTGGTTCTTACAGTCGGTGGGGTCCTTGTCCTTTTGGTCTCACAGTCGGTGGGGTAGCCCTTTTGGGTCTTACAGTCGGTGGGGTCGTCCTTTTGGGTCTTACAGTCGATGGGGTCGTCCTTTTGGGACTTACAGTCAGTGGGGTCCTTGTCCTTTTGGGTCTTACAGTCGGTGGGGCCCTTTCCTTTTGGGTCTTACAGTCAGTGGGGTCCTTGTCCTTTTGGGTCTTACAGTCGGTGGGGCCCTTTCCTTTTGGGTCTTGCAGTAGGTGGGATCCTTGTCCTTTTGGGTCTTAGAGTCGGTTGGGCCTTGTCCTTTTTGGTCTTACAGTCGGTGGGCTCCTTGTCCTTTTTGGTCTTACAGTCGGTGGGGTCCTTGTCCTTTGGGGTCTTACAGTCGGTGGGGTCCTTGTCCTTTTGGGTCTTACAGTCAGGGGGATCCTTGTCCTTTTGGGTCTTACAGTCGGTTGGGTCGTCCTTTTGGGTCTTACAGTCGGTGGGCTCGCCCTTTTGGGTCTTACAGTTGGTGGGGTCATCCTTTTGTGTCTTACAGACGGTGGGGTCCTTGTCCTTTTGGGTCTTAAAGTCGGTGGGGTCCTTGTCCTTTTGGGTCTTACAGTCGGTGGGGTCGTCCTTTTGGGTCTTACAGTCGGTGGGGTCGTCCTTTTGGGTCTTTCAGTTGGTGGGTTCCTTGTCCTTTTGGGTCTTACAGTAGGTGGGGTCATCCTTTTGGGTCTTGGGGTCGTCCTTTTCGGTCTTACAGTCGGTTGGGTCCTTGTCCTTTTGGGTCTTACCTTTGGTGGGGTCGTCCTTTTGGGTCTTACAGTCGGTGGGGTCCTTGTCATTTTTGGGTCTTACAGTCGGTGGGGTCGCCCTTTTGGGTCTTACTGTTGGTGGGGTCATCCTTTTGGGTCTTAGAGTTGGTGGGGTCCTTGTCCTCTTGGGTCTTACAGTCGGTGGGGTCCTTGTCCTTTTGGGTCTTACAGTTGGTGGGGTCCTTGTCCTTTTGGGTCGTACAGTCGATGGGGTCCTTGTCCTTATGGGTCTTACAGTCGGTGGGGTCGTCCTTTTGGGTCTTACATTCGGTGGGGTCCTTGTCGTTTTGGGTCTTACTGTTGGTGGGGTCATCCTTTTGGGTCTTAGAGTCGGTGGGGTCGTCCTTTTGGGTCTTACAGTCGGTGGGGTCCTTGACCTTTTGGGTCTTACAGTAGGTGGGATCCTTGTCCTTTCGGGTCTTACAGTCGGTGGGGTACTTGTCCTTTTGGGTCTTACAGTCGGTGGGGTCCTTGTCCTTTTTGGTCTTACAGTCGGTGGGGTCCTTGTCCTTTTTGGTCTTACAGTGGGTGGGGTCCTTGTCCTTTTGGGTCTTACAGTCGGTGGGGTCCTTGTAATTTTGGGTCTTACAGTCGGTGGGGTCCTTGTAATTTTGGGTCTTACAGTCGGTGGGGTCACTCTTTTGGGTCTTACAGTTGGTGGGGTCATCCTTTTGGGTCTTACAGTCGGTGGGGTCCTTGTCCTTTTGGGTCTTACAGTTGGTGGGGTCCTTGTCCTTTTGGGGCTTACAGTAGGTGGGGCCTTGTCCTTTTGGGTCTTGCAGTAGGTGGGATCCTTGTCCTTTTGGGTCTTAGAGTCGGTTGGGCCTTGTCCTTTTTGGTCTTACAGTCGGTGGGCTCCTTGTCCTTTTTGGTCTTACAGTCGGTGGGGTCCTTGTCCTTTGGGGTCTTACAGTCGGTGGGGTCCTTGTCCTTTTGGGTCTTACAGTCAGGGGGATCCTTGTCCTTTTGGGTCTTACAGTCGGTTGGGTCGTCCTTTTGGGTCTTACAGTCGGTGGGCTCGCCCTTTTGGGTCTTACAGTTGGTGGGGTCATCCTTTTGTGTCTTACAGACGGTGGGGTCCTTGTCCTTTTGGGTCTTAAAGTCGGTGGGGTCCTTGTCCTTTTGGGTCTTACAGTCGGTGGGGTCGTCCTTTTGGGTCTTACAGTCGGTGGGGTCGTCCTTTTGGGTCTTTCAGTTGGTGGGTTCCTTGTCCTTTTGGGTCTTACAGTTGGTGGGGTCATCCTTTTGGGTCTTGGGGTCGTCCTTTTCGGTCTTACAGTCGGTTGGGTCCTTGTCCTTTTGGGTCTTACCTTTGGTGGGGTCGTCCTTTTGGGTCTTACAGTCGGTGGGGTCCTTGTCATTTTTGGGTCTTACAGTCGGTGGGGTCGCCCTTTTGGGTCTTACTGTTGGTGGGGTCATCCTTTTGGGTCTTAGAGTTGGTGGGGTCCTTGTCCTCTTGGGTCTTACAGTCGGTGGGGTCCTTGTCCTTTTGGGTCTTACAGTTGGTGGGGTCCTTGTCCTTTTGGGTCGTACAGTCGATGGGGTCCTTGTCCTTATGGGTCTTACAGTCGGTGGGGTCGTCCTTTTGGGTCTTACATTCGGTGGGGTCCTTGTCGTTTTGGGTCTTACTGTTGGTGGGGTCATCCTTTTGGGTCTTAGAGTCGGTGGGGTCGTCCTTTTGGGTCTTACAGTCGGTGGGGTCCTTGACCTTTTGGGTCTTACAGTAGGTGGGATCCTTGTCCTTTCGGGTCTTACAGTCGGTGGGGTACTTGTCCTTTTGGGTCTTACAGTCGGTGGGGTCCTTGTCCTTTTGGTCTTACAGTCGGTGGGGTCCTTGTCCTTTTTGGTCTTACAGTGGGTGGGGTCCTTGTCCTTTTGGGTCTTACAGTCGGTGGGGTCCTTGTAATTTTGGGTCTTACAGTCGGTGGGGTCCTTGTAATTTTGGGTCTTACAGTCGGTGGGGTCACTCTTTTGGGTCTTACAGTTGGTGGGGTCATCCTTTTGGGTCTTACAGTCGGTGGGGTCCTTGTCCTTTTGGGTCTTACAGTTGGTGGGGTCCTTGTCCTTTTGGGGCTTACAGTAGGTGGGGCCTTGTCCTTTTTGGTCTTACAGTCGGTGGGGTCCTTGTCCTTTTGGGTCTTACAGTCGGTGGGGTCCTTGTCCTCTTGGGTCTTACAGTCGGTGGGGTCCTTGTCCTTTTGGGTCTTACAGTTCGTGGGGTCCTTGTCCTTTTGGGTCGTACAGTCGAAGGGGTCCTTGTCCTTATGGGTCTTACAGTCGGTGGGGTCGTCCTTTTGGGTCTTACATTCTGTGGGGTCCTTGTCCTTTTGGGTCTTACTGTTGGTGGGGTCATCCTTTTGGGTCTTAGAGTCGGTGGGGTCCTTGTCCTTTTGGGTCTTACAGTCGGTGGGGTCCTTGTCCTTTTGGGTCTTACAGTCGGTGGGGTCCTTGTCCTTTTGGGTCTTACAGTCGGTGGGGTCGCCCTTTTGGGTCTTACTGTTGGTGGGGTCATCCTTTTGGGTCTTAGAGTCGGTGGAGTCGTCCTTTTGGGTCTTACAGTCGGTGGGGTCTTTGTCCTTTTGGGTCTTACAGTCAGTGGGGTCCTTGACCTTTTGGGTCTTACAGTAGGTGGGGTCCTTGTCCTTTTGGGTCTTACAGTCGGTTGGGCCTAGTCCTTTTGGGTCTTACAGTCGGTGGGGTCCTTGACCTTTTGGGTCTTACAGTAGGTGGGGTCCTTGTCCTTTTGGGTCTTACAGTCGGTGGCATTATCCTTTTGGTTCTTTCTGTCGGTGGGGTCGTCCTTTTGGGTCTTACAGTCGGTGGGGTCGTCCTTTTGGGTCTTACAGTCGGTGGGGTCCTTGTCCTTTTGGGTCTTAAAGTCGGTGGGGCCCTTTCCTTTTGGGTCTTACAGTCGGTGGGGTACTTGTCCTTTTGGGTCTTACAGTCGGTGGGGTCCTTGTCCTTTTTGGTCTTACAGTCGGTGGGTTCCTTGTCCTTTTGGGTCTTACAGTCGGTGGGGTCACTCTTTTGGGTCTTACAGTTGGTGGGGTCATCATTTTGGGTCTTACAGTCGGTGGGGTCCTTGACCTTTTGGGTCTTACAGTCGGTGAGGCCTTGTCCTTTTTGGTCTTACAGTTGGTGGGGTCCTTGTCCTTTTGGGTCTTACAGTCGGTGGGGTCCTTGTCCTTTTGGGTCTTACAGTCGGTGGGGTCCTTGTCTTTTTGGGTCTTACAGTCGGTGGGGTCCTTGTCCTTTTGGGTCTTACAGTCGGTGGGGTCCTTGTCCTTTTGGGTCTTACAGTCGGTGGGGTCGCCCTGTTGGGTCTTACTGTTGGTGGGGTCATCCTTTTGGGTCTTAGAGTCGGTGGGGTCGTTCTTTTGGGTCTTACAGT
This sequence comes from Salmo salar, assembly GCF_905237065.1. Taxonomy (NCBI): domain Eukaryota; kingdom Metazoa; phylum Chordata; class Actinopteri; order Salmoniformes; family Salmonidae; genus Salmo; species Salmo salar. Next base: position 4,762,574 of record NC_059453.1, read on the forward strand.
CGGTGGGGTCCTTGTCCTTTTGGGTCTTACAGTCAGTGGGGCCCTTTCCTTTTGGGTCTTACAGTCGGTTTGGTCCTTGTCCTTTTGGGTCTTACAGTCGGTGGGGTCCTTGTCCTTTTGGGTCTTACAGTCGGTGGGGTCCTTGTCCTTTTGGGTCTTACAGTCGGTGGGGTCGTCCTTTTGGGTCTTATAGTGAAGGTTGTCCTTGTAGGTGTTGAGGATGGTGGACTTTATTATGCTCCAGTGTGTTTCAATCTCCTCAGGTTATTTTCTGGGTTCTGCACCAAGAGCAGCCTGGAGGTGTTGCCGTTTTCTGTTATTTTGTGGGACGAGTGTGTTGGTGATGGTGAGACCATGTTCTACATATTTACTGAGCAGAATAACTCCATTTGAGTTTCTATTGCCTACTCCTTCTTTCCCAATTGTGACTCTCAAAAGACTGTGGTTCCATCTGACCCAGGCATTAAAATCCCCAAGTAGATGTATCTTGTCTTCTTGGAATTTGTCTCAGAATTCCATCCAGGTCAGCATAGAAGGTCTCCTTAAAGACATATTCCTGAACTTAGAATTTTTTAAACCTCCCGCTTTTGGCTGGATGTGTCAATATGTAGTTTATACATGCATAATCTAAGAGCAGAATTACTGTTTTACCTCAATTAGCCATGAGATCCCTAGTTTGAAAGAGACTGTTTTCAGAAAAATGTGATGTGCCATTTTCCCTAAATGTTTCACAACGTGGGCCTGCCCCCTAGCAATTTGAATTCTAAACAATGAGCTTCAGCCCCTTACCATTTGAGTGACAGCTAGCAAGACGCACACACGGCAGAGCGAGCGAGAGCAATGACGTGGTGGATATGTCTGACACGTATGTGACGTAGTACGCAATTTACGGGGACCACTTTTGGCTCGCGAGCCACTACTTTCAGAACTATTAGCTACAAAGTATACAGAAGTACCGGAGAATCTCTGTTTAACTTCATCCTGTGAGTCAAAGGGTTGGACCGTAACAGTTACTATGGTTACATTCACACAACCAGCAAAACTGTAGCCATTTGATTGTTTGCAAAGCACAAAACGGATGGTCATAAAGGCGTTTGTCGAAGTGGCCGATGAGTCCATTGTTAATAACCAATCCCCACTCCAGGGACCCTTGGTTCACCAGCCAGCTTTCCTTTCAAGAAAAGGGTCTATCTGCCTTTCCTCTCCTACAGGTGCTCTTCATCGGCCAGTCGAGTTTCAGAGAGTGCAGCCGAAGGTCGATGTGAAATCTCCTCAGCTCTCTGCCGTCTTTCAGATCCCTTGTCCGTTAGCGTTCCAGGCTGTTTATTTGGAGTCTGGAATGTAGAATGTAGATGTAGAACATTTTTGAACTATGAAATTAAATTGAATTGTTTATTTCTTGTAGTTTCCGACCGTGAAGAGGTGAACCCACTGGACACACACACACACACACACACTGTCCCTAGAAGAAGTGAAATACACTGAAACCTACAGTACCAGTCAAAAGTTTGGACAAACCTACTCATTCAAGGGGTTTTTCTTAATTTGTTTTATTATTTTCTACATTGTAGAAATTTTTAAAACTATGAAATAACATATATGGAATCATGTAGTAACAAAAAAAGTGTTAATCTAAGTTTTGATTATTCAATGTAGCCACCCTTTGCCTTGATGACAGCTTTGTACACTCTTGGCATTCTCTCAACCAGCTTCACCTGGAATGCTTTTCCAACATCTTGAAGGAGTTCCCACATATGCTGAGCACTTGTTGGCTGCTTTTCCACTCTGCGGTCCAAATCATCCCAAACCATCTCATTTGTGTTGAGGTCAGGAGATTGTGGAGGCCAGGTCATCTGATGCAGCACTCCATCACTCTCCTTCTTGGTCAAATAGCCCTTACACAGCCTGGAGGTGTGTTGGGTCATTGTCCTGTTGAAAAACAAATGATAGTTCCACTAAGCGCAAACCAGATGGGATGGCGTATTGCTGCAGAATGCTGTGGTGGCCATGCTGGATAAGTGTGCCTTGAATTCTAAATAAATAAATCACAGACAGTCTCACCAGCAAAGCTCCCCACACTATCACACCTCCTCCTCTATGCTTCACAGTGGGAATTTCATCTGTGTGTCATGTTACAGGAAACTGAGTTTATATTTCCTCTGTGTGTTTTGTTACAGGAAACTGAGTTTATATTTCCTCTGTGGGTTTTGTTACAGTAAACTGAGTTTATATTTCCTCTGTGTGTTTTGTTACAGTAAACTGAGTTTATATTTCCTGTGTGTCTTGTTACAGTAAACTGAGTTTATTTTTCGTCTGTGTTTTTTGTTACAGTAAACTGAGTTTATATTTCCTCTGTGTGTTTTGTTACAGTAAACTGAGTTTATATTTCCTCTGTGTGTTTTGTTACAGTAAACTGAGTTTATATTTCCTCTGTGTGTTTTGTTACAGTAAACTGAGTTTACATTTCCTCTGTGTGTTTTGTTACAGTAAACTGAGTTTATTTTTCCTGTGTCTTTTGTTACAGTAAACTGGATGCCTTCATCTATGATGCTGCTGTGTTGAACTACGCGGCTGGCAGGGACGATGGCTGTAAGCTGGTCACCATCGGCAGCGGGTACATCTTTGCCACCACCGGCTATGGCATCGCTCTGCAGAAAGGGTCGCACTGGAAACGACAGGTGGACTTGGCTATACTGGCCATCATAGGAGATGGTAGGACACTCCTCTCCTCTCCTCTCCTCTCCTTTCCTCTTTCCTCTGATATCCTCTCCTCTCTCCTTTCCTTTCCTTTCCTGTCCTCTCCTCTCTTCTCCTCTCTTCTCCTCTCTTCTCCTCTCCTCCCCTCTCTTCTCCTCTCTTCTCCTCTCCTCCCCTCTCTTCTCCTGTCCTATTCTCTCCTTTCCTTTCATTTCCTATCCTCTCTTCTCCTCGGCTTTCCTCTGCTCTCATCTCCTCTTCTCTCCTCCCCTCCTTTCCTCCTTTCCTTTCCTCTCCTTTGCCCTCCATCCGCTACTCTCCTCCCTTCTCTTCTCCTCTCCTTTCCTCTGCTCTGCTCTCCTCTCCTCCCCTCTACCATATTTAACCCTTCTATATCACTGTCCTCTCCTCTCTCACCCAATACTGTATTTCTATACTGTATATGTGGTTATTTATATATATGTAAATACATGTATATGTAAATATGGCTATATGTGAACAGGGTTATATGTAAACAGGGTTATATTTAAATAGGGTTGTATGTAAATAGGGGTGAATGTAAATAGGGTTATATGTAAATCGGGGTGTATGTAAATAGGGTTATATGTAAATAGGGTTGTATGTAAATAGGGTTGTATGTAAATAGGGTTCTATGTAAATGACTGCTTTCTTCCTTGCATGCTTATTTCTGTTTGTTATTTCATCTGTCTTTTCTACTGCATACTGTTACACTTCTGTTAGCCAAGTCCAAGAGAGGAGAAGTTGCAAGTAAGCATGTCATTGTATTGTCTACACCTCGCTGTATGTGGTCCTCTCCTTTCCTCTCCTTTCCTCCCCTTTTGTCTGCTCTCCTCTCCTTTCCTCTGCTCTCCTCTCCTTTCCTCTCCTTTCCTTTCCTCTGCTCTCCTTTACTCTCCTTTACTCTACTTTCCTTTCCTCTTCTCCTTTCCTCTCCTCTTCTCCTCTCCTCCCTCTTTCCTCTCCTCTCCTTTCTTCTGCTCTCCTCTTCTCCCTCTCCATTTCTCTGCTCTCCTATCCTTTCGTCTGCTCTCCTTTCCTTTCCTTTCCTCTGCTCCGCTCTCCTCTCCTTTCCTCTGCTCTCCTTTCCTTTCCTTTCCTCTGCTCTCTTCTCCTTTCCTTTCCACTGCTCTCCTCTCCTTTCCTTTCCTCTGCTATCCTTTCCTCTCCTGTCCTTTCCTTTCCTCTGCTCACCTCTCCTTTCCTCTCCTTTCCTTTCCTTTCCTCTCCTTTCCTCTCCTATCCTTTCCTCTCCTTTCCTTTCCACTACTTTCCTTCCTTCCTTTCCTTCTCTTCTCTCTTTTCATCTCTCTACATATCCTACACTCTCTTCTCATCTCTCTACATATCCTACACTCTCTTCTCGTCTCTCTTCATATCCTACACTCTCTTCTCATCTCTCTTCATATCCTACACTCTCTTCTCGTCTCTTCATATCCTACACTCTGTTCTCGTCTCTCTTCATATCCTACACTCTCTTCTCGTCTCTCTTCATATCCTACACTCTCTTCTCATCTCTCTTCATATCCTACACTCTCTTCTCATCTCTCTTCTCGTCTCTCTTCATATCCTACACTCTCTTCTCATCTCTCTTCTCGTCTCTCTTCATATCCTACACTCTCTTCTCATCTCTCTACATTTAACGTTAGTCATTTAGCAGACGCTCTTATCCAGAGCCACTTACAGTTAGCTCACTCATTCTCATTCAGGAGAGAGTGAGGAGAGGAGAGAGGGATGAGAGGAGGTGAGGAGAGTGGGATGAAAGGAGGAGAGAGGGATGAGAGGAGGAGAGAGGGATGAGAGGTGAGGAGAGTGGGATGAGAGGAGGAGAGAGGGATGAAAGAAGATGTAGAGGAGAGAGGGATGAGAGGAGAAGAGAAGAGAGGGATGAGAAAGGAAAGAGAGGAGAGAGGGGCGAGGAGAGGAGAGAGGGATGAGAAGGAAAGCGAGGAGAGGGGAGAGAGTGATGAGAGGAGGAGAGGAGAGAGGGATGAGAAAGGAAAGAGAGGAGAGGGAGGAGAGGAGGAGAGGAGAGAGGGGTGAGAAAGGAAAGAGAGGAGAGGGGAGAGAGTGATGAGAGGAGGAGAGGAGAGAGGGATGAGAAAGGAAAGAGGAGAGGGGAGAGAGTGATGAGAGGAAGAGAGGAGAGAGGGATGAGAAAGGAAAGAGGAGAGGGGAGAGAGTGATGAGAGGAAGAGAGGAGAGAGGGATGAGAAAGGAAAGAGAGGAGAGGGGAGAGAGGAGAGGAGAGGAAGAGAGGAGAGAGGGATGAGAAAGGAAAGAGGAGAGGGGAGAGAGTGATGAGAGGAAGAGAGGAGAGTGGGATGAGAAAGGAAAGAGAGGAGAGGGGAGAGAGTGATGAGAGGAAGAGAGGAGAGTGGGATGAGAAAGGAAAGAGAGGAGAGGGGAGAGAGGGAGGAGAGGAAGAGAGGAGAGAGGGATGAGAAAGGAAAGAGGAGAGGGGAGAGAGTGATGAGAGGAAGAGAGGAGAGAGGGATGAGAAAGGAAAGAGGAGAGGGGAGAGAGTGATGAGAGGAAGAGAGGAGAGAGGGATGAGAAAGGAAAGAGAGGAGAGAGGAGAGAGGGAAGAGAGGAGAGAGGGATGAGAAAGGAAAGAGGAGAGGGGAGAGAGTGATGAGAGGAAGAGAGGAGAGAGAGATGAGAAAGGAAAGAGGAGAGGGGAGAGAGTGATGAGAGGAAGAGAGGAGAGAGGGATGAGAAAGGAAAGAGAGGAGAGGGGAGAGAGTGATGAGAGGAAGAGAGGAGAGAGGGATGAGAAAGGAAAGAGAGGAGAGGGGAGAGAGTGATGAGAGGAAGAGAGGAGAGAGGGATGAGAAAGGAAAGAGAGGAGAGGGGAGAGAGTGATGAGAGGAAGAGAGGAGAGAGGGATGAGAAAGGAAAGAGAGGAGAGGGGAGAGAGGGAGGAGAGGAAGAGAGGAGAGTGGGATGAGAAAGGAAAGAGAGGAGAGGGGAGAGAGGGAGGAGAGGAAGAGAGGAGAGTGGGATGAGAAAGGAAAGAGAGGAAAGAGGAGAGGGGAGAGAGGGAGGAGAGGGAGAGAGGAGAGAGGGATGAGAAAGGAAAGAGAGGAGAGGGGAGAGAGGGAGGAGAGGAAGAGAGGAGAGTGGGATGAGAAAGGAAAGAGAGGAAAGAGGAGAGGGGAGAGAGGGAGGAGAGGGAGAGAGGAGAGAGGGATGAGAAAGGAAAGAGGAGAGGGGAGAGAGGGAGGAGAGGAGGAGAGGAGAGAGGGATGAGAAAGGAAAGAGGAGAGGGGAGAGAGTGATGAGAGGAAGAGAGGAGAGAGGGATGAGAAAGGAAAGAGAGGAGAGGGGAGAGAGGAGAGGAGAGGAAGAGAGGAGAGAGGGATGAGAAAGGAAAGAGGAGAGGGGAGAGAGTAATGAGAGGAAGAGAGGAGAGTGGGATGAGAAAGGAAAGAGAGGAGAGGGGAGAGAGTGATGAGAGGAAGAGAGGAGAGTGGGATGAGAAAGGAAAGAGAGGAGAGGGGAGAGAGGGAGGAGAGGAAGAGAGGAGAGAGGGATGAGAAAGGAAAGAGAGGAGAGGGGAGAGAGTGATGAGAGGAAGAGAGGAGAGAGGGATGAGAAAGGAAAGAGGAGAGGGGAGAGAGTGATGAGAGGAAGAGAGAGGGATGAGAAAGGAAAGAGAGGAGAGAGGGGAGAGAGTGATGAGAGGAAGAGAGGAGAGAGGGATGAGAAAGGAAAGAGGAGAGGGGAGAGAGTGATGAGAGGAGAGAGGGATGAGAAAGGAAAGAGGAGAGGGGAGAGAGTGATGAGAGGAAGAGAGGAGAGAGGGATGAGAAAGGAAAGAGAGGAGAGGGGAGAGAGTGATGAGAGGAAGAGAGGAGAGAGGGATGAGAAAGGAAAGAGGGGAGAGAGGGAGGAGAGGAGGAGAGGGGAGAGGGATGAGAAAGGAAAGAGAGGGGAGAGAGGGAGGAGAGGAGGAGAGGGGAGAGGCATGAGAAAGGAAAGAGAGGAGAGGGGAGAGAGTGATGAGAGGAAGAGAGGAGAGAGGGATGAGAAAGGAAAGAGAGGAGAGGGGAGAGAGTGATGAGAGGAAGAGAGGAGAGAGGGATGAGAAAGGAAAGAGGAGAGGGGAGAGAGTGATGAGAGGAAGAGAGGAGAGAGGGATGAGAAAGGAAAGAGGAGAGGGGAGAGAGTGATGAGAGGAAGAGAGGAGAGAGGGATGAGAAAGGAAAGAGAGGAGAGGGGAGAGAGGGAGGAGAGGAAGAGAGGAGAGAGGGATGAGAAAGGAAAGAGAGGAGAGGGGAGAGGGGAGAGAGTGATGAGAGGAGGAGAGGAGAGAGGGATGAGAAAGGAAAGAGAGGAGAGGGGAGAGAGTGATGAGAGGAGGAGAGGAGAGAGGGATGAGAAAGGAAAGAGAGGAGAGGGGAGAGAGTGATGAGAGGAAGAGAGGAGAGAGGGATGAGAAAGGAAAGAGAGGAGAGGGGAGAGAGTGATGAGAGGAGGAGAGGAGAGAGGGATGAGAAAGGAAAGAGAGGAGAGGGGAGAGAGAAGTGATGAGAGGAGGAGAGGAGAGAGGGATGAGAAAGGAAAGAGAGGAGAGGGGAGAGAGGGAGGAGAGGAGAGAGGGATGAGAAAGGAAAGAGAGGAGAGGGGAGAGAGGGAGGAGAGGAGAGAGGGATGAGAAAGGAAAGAGAGGAGAGGGGAGAGAGTGATGAGAGGAAGAGAGGAGAGAGGGATGAGAAAGGAAAGAGAGGAGAGGGGAGAGAGGGAGGAGAGGAAGAGAGGAGAGTGGGATGAGAAAGGAAAGAGAGGAGAGGGGAGAGAGGGAGGAGAGGAAGAGAGGAGAGTGGGATGAGAAAGGAAAGAGAGGAAAGAGGAGAGGGGAGAGAGGGAGGAGAGGGAGAGAGGAGAGAGGGATGAGAAAGGAAAGAGAGGAGAGGGGAGAGAGGGAGGAGAGGAAGAGAGGAGAGTGGGATGAGAAAGGAAAGAGAGGAAAGAGGAGAGGGGAGAGAGGGAGGAGAGGGAGAGAGGAGAGAGGGATGAGAAAGGAAAGAGGAGAGGGGAGAGAGGGAGGAGAGGAGGAGAGGAGAGAGGGATGAGAAAGGAAAGAGGAGAGGGGAGAGAGTGATGAGAGGAAGAGAGGAGAGAGGGATGAGAAAGGAAAGAGAGGAGAGGGGAGAGAGGAGAGGAGAGGAAGAGAGGAGAGAGGGATGAGAAAGGAAAGAGGAGAGGGGAGAGAGTAATGAGAGGAAGAGAGGAGAGTGGGATGAGAAAGGAAAGAGAGGAGAGGGGAGAGAGTGATGAGAGGAAGAGAGGAGAGTGGGATGAGAAAGGAAAGAGAGGAGAGGGGAGAGAGGGAGGAGAGGAAGAGAGGAGAGAGGGATGAGAAAGGAAAGAGGAGAGGGGAGAGAGTGATGAGAGGAAGAGAGGAGAGAGGGATGAGAAAGGAAAGAGGAGAGGGGAGAGAGTGATGAGAGGAAGAGAGGAGAGAGGGATGAGAAAGGAAAGAGAGGAGAGAGGAGAGAGTGATGAGAGGAAGAGAGGAGAGAGGGATGAGAAAGGAAAGAGGAGAGGGGAGAGAGTGATGAGAGGAAGAGAGGAGAGAGGGATGAGAAAGGAAAGAGGAGAGGGGAGAGAGTGATGAGAGGAAGAGAGGAGAGAGGGATGAGAAAGGAAAGAGAGGAGAGGGGAGAGAGTGATGAGAGGAAGAGAGGAGAGAGGGATGAGAAAGGAAAGAGGGGAGAGAGGGAGGAGAGGAGGAGAGGGGAGAGGGATGAGAAAGGAAAGAGAGGAGAGGGGAGAGAGGGAGGAGAGGAGGAGAGGGGAGAGGGATGAGAAAGGAAAGAGAGGAGAGGGGAGAGAGTGATGAGAGGAAGAGAGGAGAGAGGGATGAGAAAGGAAAGAGAGGAGAGGGGAGAGAGTGATGAGAGGAAGAGAGGAGAGAGGGATGAGAAAGGAAAGAGGAGAGGGGAGAGAGTGATGAGAGGAAGAGAGGAGAGAGGGATGAGAAAGGAAAGAGGAGAGGGGAGAGAGTGATGAGAGGAAGAGAGGAGAGAGGGATGAGAAAGGAAAGAGAGGAGAGGGGAGAGAGTGATGAGAGGAGGAGAGGAGAGAGGGATGAGAAAGGAAAGAGAGGAGAGGGGAGAGAGTGATGAGAGGAAGAGAGGAGAGAGGGATGAGAAAGGAAAGAGAGGAGAGGGGAGAGAGTGATGAGAGGAGGAGAGGAGAGAGGGATGAGAAAGGAAAGAGAGGAGAGGGGAGAGGGGAGAGAGTGATGAGAGGAGGAGAGGAGAGAGGGATGAGAAAGGAAAGAGAGGAGAGGGGAGAGAGGGAGGAGAGGAGAGAGGGATGAGAAAGGAAAGAGAGGAGAGGGGAGAGAGGGAGGAGAGGAGAGAGGGATGAGAAAGGAAAGAGAGGAGAGGGGAGAGAGTGATGAGAGGAAGAGAGGAGAGAGGGATGAGAAAGGAAAGAGAGGAGAGGGGAGAGAGTGATGAGAAGAGGAGAGGAGAGAGGGATGAGAAAGGAAAGAGAGGAGAGGGGAGAGAGTGATGAGAGGAGAGAGGGATGAGAAAGGAAAGAGAGGAGAGGGGAGAGAGGGAGGAGAGGAGAGAGGGATGAGAAAGGAAAGAGAGGAGAGGGGAGAGAGTGATGAGAGGAAGAGAGGAGAGAGGGATGAGAAAGGAAAGAGAGGAGAGGGGAGAGAGTGATGAGAGGAAGAGAGGAGAGGGGAGAGAGTGATGAGAGGAAGAGAGGAAGAGAGGAGAGAGGGATGAGAAAGGAAAGAGGAGAGGGGAGAGAGTGATGAGAGGAAGAGAGGAGAGAGGGATGAGAAAGGAAAGAGAGGAGAGAGGAGAGAGTGATGAGAGGAGGAGAGGGGAGAGTGATGAGAGGAGGAGAGGGGAGAGGGAGGAGAGGGGAGAGTGATGAGAGGGAGGAGAGGAGAGCAGCAGTAACTGAACCATACAGCTCCACTAAATGGACACCATTTGCCCTGAGGGACAGTTCACTTTACCAGAATAACTCCTGTAGTACAATACAATACAATACATTTACACAACACTGAACTGTGACTGTACAAGATGGTACACTACAGTGTCACTAATCACTACAATGTAGTATCTCCACTACACTACAGTACACTACAATACAGCCTTCCGTACCACGCCACACAGCTAGCATGTTCCACTCTGGTCCATCTGTCCTTCCTCCCAAAGTGTACACTTGTTCCCTTCCCTTCAGTGATCTGAAAGGAAATGACTTGAATGAGAAATAGGAGACTCCCACAAGTACCTCCACCAATCCAATGCTTTTCAATGTCTGGGAAGTAGTGAACGAGTGCACACTTCAGGAATAAGGGTATATTATTGGTAGGCATGCTATGATAGCTAATAACAGGAAGATAGACCAGCTAGTAGACTACAGTATTACCATCACACAGTTACCATGGTTACATTCATACAGCCAGCTAGCAGACTACAGTATTACCATCACATAGTTACCATGGTTACATTCACACAGCCAGCTAGCAGACTACAGTATTACCATCACACAGTTACCACGGTTACCACTACTCTCCCTCATAGTTCATCCCCCCCCAGGTATCATACTGATACTCTATCATAGTTAATATGTTGCTACAAACACACACACACACACACACACACACACACACACACACACACACACACACACACACACACACACACACACACACACACACACACACACACACACACACACACACTACAGAAACACACACACACACACAGAAACACACACACACACACAGAAACACACACACACACACAGAAACACACACACACACACACACAGAAACACACACACACACACACTCACACAGAAACTCAGTTAGCCAACGATAACACCAATCCAAGGCTTTTAAATCCATAACTGGAAGTGCACACTTTAGGAGAGTCAGGATGCAACCTAACTTTACTACAGTGTTAATGTCTAAGAAGATGTGTGTGTTAGAAGGATATTCAACCTAACTTTACTAGAGTGAAAAGAGAGAGAGAGAGAACCTTGGGAAAATCCTCTGCATTATCATTAACAGCAGACTCGTACATTTCCTAAGTGTAAACAATGTACTGAGCAAATGTCAAATTGGCATTTTAGCAAATTATCGTACAACAGACCCTGTATTCACCCCGCACACCCTAATTGACAAACAAACAAACCAAAACAAAGGCAAAGTCTTCTCATGCTTAGTTGATTTCAAAAAAGCCTTCGACTCAATTTGGCATGAGGGTCTGCTATACAAATTGATGGAAAGTGGTGTTGGGGGTAAAACATACGACATTATAAAATCCATGTACACAAACAACAAGTGTGCGGTTAAAATAGGCAAAAAAAAATACACATTTCTTCTCACAGGGCCGTGGGGTGAGACAGGGATGCAGCTTAAGCCCCACCTCTTCAACATATATATCAACGAATTGGCGCAGGCACTAGAAACGTCTGCAGCACCCGGCCTCACCCTACTGGAATCTGAAGTCAACTGTCTACTGTTTGCTGATGATCTGGTGCTTCTGTCCCCAACCAAGGAGGGCCTACAGCAGCACCTAGATCTTCTGCACAGATTCTGTCAGACCTGGGCCCTGACAGTAAATCTCAGTAAGACCAAAATAATGGTGTTCCAAAAAAGGTCCAGTCGCCAGGACCACAAATACAAATTCCATCTAGACACCGTTGCCCTAGTGCACACAAAAAACAACACATACCTCGGCCTAAACATCAGCGCCACAGGTAACTTTCACAAAGCTGTGAACGATCTGAGAGACAAGGCAAGAAGGGCCTTCTATGCCATCAAAAGGAACATAAAATTCAACATACCAATTAGGATCTGGCTAAAAATACTTGAATCAGTCATAGAACCCATTGCCCTTTATGGTTGTGAGGTCTGGGGTCCGCTCACCAACCAAGAATTCACAAAATGGGACAAGCACCAAATGAGACTCTGCCTGCAGAATTCTGCTCAAATATCCTCTGTGTACAACGTAGAACACCAAATAATGCATGCAGAGCAGAATTAGGCCGATACCCACTAATTATCAAAATCCAGAAAAGAGCCGTTAAATTCTACAACCACCTAAAAGGAAGCGATTCCCAAACCTTCCATAACAAAGCCATCACCTACAGAGAGATGAACCTGGAGAAGAGTCCCCTAAGCAAGCTGGTCCTGGGGCTCTGTTCACAAACACAAACAGACGTCACAGAGCCCCAGGACAGCAACAGCAACACAATTAGACCTAACCAAATCATGAGAAAACAAAAAGATAATTACTTGACACATTGGAAAGAATTAACAAAAAAACAGAGCAAACTAGAATGCTATTTGGCCCTAAACAGAGAGTACACAGTGGCAGAATACCTGACCACTGTGACTAACCCAAACATAAGGAAAGCTTTGACTATGTACAGACTCAGTGAGCATAGCCTTGCTATTGAGAAAGGCCGCCGTAGGCAGACATGGCTCTCAAGAGAAGACAGGCTATGTGCACACTGCCCACAAAATGAGGTGGAAACTGAGCTGCACTTCCTAACCTCCTGCCAAATGTATGACCATATTAGAGACACATATTTCCCTCAGATTACACAGACCCACAATAAAAGGGCAACCAGTGAAGAACAAACACCATTGTAAATACAACCCATATTTATGCTAATTTATTTTCCCTTGTGTACTTTAACCATTTGTACATTGTTACAACACTGTATATATACATAATATGACATTTGTAATAACTTTATTCTTTTGAAACTTCTGTATGTGTAATGTTTACTGTTCATTTTTATTGTTTATTTCACTTTTGTATATTATCTACCTCACTTGCTTTGGCAATGTTAACACATGTTTCCCATGCCAGTAAAGCCCCTTGAATTGAATTGAATTGAATTGAATTGAATTGAATTGAATTGAATTGAATTGAATTGAATTGAATTGAGAGAGACAGACAGAGAGAGAGGAACATCTAACTGCTGAGAGTTGTTAAGCATTTAGTTTGACAACAGGTTCCTTTTCTACAGGCCAGTCAGTAACCTCTGGGTTAGACACACACACACACACACACACACACACACACACACACACACACACACACACACACACACACACACACACACACACACACACACACACACACACACACACACACACACAGACAGTCTCATGATGTTAATAACTGTATTCCATTGCAGCTCAGTGGCCATGTGTCAGCACTGACATGTCTCCTCTCTCCCTTCTGTCTCCTCCTCACCCCTCCTCCCCCTCCTCACCCCTCCTCCCCACCCCCTTCTGTCTCCTCCTCCCCATCCTTCTGTCTCCCCATCCTTCTTTCTCCCCCTCCTCACCCCTCCCCACCCCCTTCTGTCTCCTCCTCCTCAACCCTCCTCCCCATCCTTCTGTCTCCCCCTCCTCACCCATCTCCACCCCCTTCTGTCTCACCCTCCTCACCCCTCCTCACCCCTCCTCACCCCTTTCTGTCTCCTCCTCCTCACCCCTCCTCCCCATCCTTCTGTCTCCTCCTCCTCACCCCTCCTCCCCATCCTTCTGTCTCCTCCTCCTCACCCCTCCTCCCCATCCTTCTGTCTCCTCCTCCCCATCCTTCTGTCTCCCCATCCTTCTTTCTCCCCGCTCCTCACCCCTCCCCACCCCCTTCTGTCTCCTCCTCCTCACCCCTCCTCCCCATCCTTCTGTCTCCCCCTCCTCACCCATCTCCAACCCCTTCTGTCTCACCCTCCTCACCCCTCCCCACCTGCTTCTGTCTCCCCTCCTCACCCCCTTCTGTCTCCCCCTCCTCACCCCTCCTCACCCCTTTCTGTCTCCTCCTCCTCACCCCTCCTCCCCATCCTTCTGTCTCCCCCTCCTCACCCCTCCTCACCCCTCTTCACCCCCTTCTGTCTCCTCCTCCTCACCCCTCCTCCCCATCCTTCTGTCTCCCCTTCCTCACCCCTCCTCCCCATCCTTCTGTCTCCCTCTCCTCACCCATCTCCACCCGCTTCTGTCTCCCCCTCCTCACCCCCTTCTGTCTCCTCCTCCTCACCCCTCCTCCCCATCAATCTGTCTCCCCCTCCTCACCCATCTCCACCCCCTTCTGTCTCCCCCTCCTCACCCCCTTCTGTCTCCCCCTCCTCACCCCTCCCCACCCACTTCTGTCTCCCCCTCCTCACCCCCTTCTGTCTCCCCCTCATCACCCCTCCTCACCCCCTTCTGTCTCCCCCTCCTCACCCCTCCTCCCCACCAATATGTCTCCCCCTCCTCACCCCTCCTCACCCCCTTCTGTCTCCCCCTCCTCACCCCTCCTCCCCATCCTTCTGTCTCCCCCTCATCACCCCTCCCCACCCCCTTCTGTCTCCTCCTCCTCACCCCTCCTCCCCATCCTTCTGTCTCCCCCTCCTCACCCCTCCTCACCCCCTTCCGTCTCCTCCTCCTCACCCCTCCTCCCCATCCTTCTGTCTCCCCCTCCTCACCCATCTCCACCCCCTTCTGTCTCCCCCTCGTCACCCCCTTCTGTCTCCCCCTCCTCACCCCCTCCTCCCCATCCTTCTGTCTCCCCCTCCTCACCCCTCCCCACCCGCTTCTGTCTCCCCCTCCTCACCCCCCTTCTGTCTCCCCCTCATCACCCCCTCCTCACCCCCTTCTGTCTCCCCCTCCTCACCCCTCCTCCCCATCCTTCTGTCTCCCCCTCCTCACCCCTCCTCACCCCCTTCTGTCTCCCCCTCCTCACCCCTCCTCCCCATTCTTCTGTCTCCCCCTCATCACCCCTCCCCACCCCTTCTGTCTCCTCCTCCTCACCCCTCCTCACCATCCTTCTGTCTCCTCCTCCTCACCCCTCCTCCCCATCCTTCTGTCTCCCCCTCCTCACCCATCTCCACCCCCTTCTGTCTCCCCCTCCTCACCCCTCCCCACCCCCTTCTGTCTCCCCCTCATCACCGCTCCTCACCCCCTTCGGTCTCCTCCTCCTCACCCCTCCTCCCCATCCTTCTGTCTCTCCCTCCTCACCCATCTCCACCCCCTTCTGTCTCCCCCTCCTCACCCCTCCCCACCCGCTTCTGTCTCCCCCTCATCACCCCTTTCTGCCTCCCCTTCTCACTACACTTCTGTACCCCCTCTGTCTGTCTCAATGTCTGCTGTCTCTCTAACCTCTCTCTCTATCAATAGATCATGTAATAGACTTTACTCACTGTCTACCTCTCTCTCTCTATCAGTAGATCATGTCATATACTTTACTTACTCTGTCTACCTCTCTCTCTATCAATAGATCATGTCATATACTTTACTTACTGTCTACCTCTCTATCATAGATCATGTCATATACTTTACTTACTGTCTACCTCTCTCTCTCTCTATCAATAGATCATGTCATATACTTTACTTACTGTCTACCTCTCTCTCTCTATCAATAGATCATGTCATATACTTTACTTACTGTCTACCTCTCTCTCTCTATCAGTAGATCATGTCATATACTTTACTTACTGTCTACCTCTCTCTATCAATAGATCATGTCATATACTTTACTTACTGTCTACCTCTCTCTCTGTCAATAGATCATGTAATAGACTTTACTTACTGTCAACCTCTCTCTCTCTCACTCTCTCTCTCTGCCCCCACCCTCTCTATCTCCCTCTCTCTCTCCCTCTCTCTCTACCCCCACCCTCTCTCTCTCTACCCCCCACCCTCTCTCTCTCTACCCCCACCCTCTCTCTCTCTCTCCCTCTCTCTCTCTACCCCACCCTCTCTCTCTCTCTCTCTCTCTCTACCCCTTCCCCCTCTCTCTCTCTTTCTCTCTTTCTCTCTCTCTCTACCCCCACCCTCTCTCTCTCTCTCCCTCTCTCTCTCTACCCCACCCTCTCTCTCTCTACCCCTTCCCCCTCTCTCTCTCTTTCTCTCTTTCTCTCTCTCTACCCCTTCCCTCTCCCTCTCTCTCTCTCTCTCTCTCTCTCCCTCTCCCTCCCCTCTACTCCAGGTGAGATGGAGGAGTTGGAGGCTATCTGGCTAACGGGGATCTGTCACCATGAGAAGAACGAGGTGATGTCCAGTCAGCTGGATATAGACAACATGGCCGGAGTGTTTTACATGCTGGCTACCGCCATGGGCCTGTCTCTAATTACCTTCATATCAGAACACCTCTTCTACTGGCGGCTGAGATACTGTTTCACTGGAGTCTGTAACGGACGACCTGGTCTACTCTTCACCATCAGTAGGGTAAGACTGAAGGGTAGGGTACTGGGTAGGGGTTAGGGTGTAGAATGTAGGGGTTAGGCTGTAGAATGTAGGGGTTAAGGTGTAGAATGTAGGGGTTAAGGTGTAGAATGTAGGGGTTAAGGTGTAGAATGTAGGGGTTAGGGTGTAGAATGTAGGGGTTGGGGTGTAGAATGTAGGGGTTAAGGTGTAGAATGTAGGGGTTAAGGTGTAGAATGGAGGTGTTAAGGTGTAGAATGTAGGGGTTAGGCTGTAGAATGTAGGGGTTAAGGTGTAGAATGTAGGGGTTAAGGTGTAGAATGTAGGGGTTAAGGTGTAGAATGTAGGGGTTAAGGTGTAGAATGTAGGGGTTAGGGTGTAGAATGTAGGGGTTAAGGTGTAGAATGTAGGGGTTAGGCTGTAGAATGTAGGGGTTAAGGTGTAGAATGTAGGGGTTAAGGTGTAGAATGTAGGGGTTAAGGTGTAGAATGTAGGGGTTAAGGTGTAGAATGAAGGGGTTAAGGTGTAGAATGTAGGGGTTAAGGTGTAGAATGTAGGGGTTAGGCTGTAGAATGTAGGGGTTAGGCTGTAGAATGTAGGGGTTAAGGTGTAGAATGTAGGGGTTAGGCTGTAGAATGTAGGGGTTAAGGTGTAGAATGTAGGGGTTAAGGTGTAGAATGTAGGGGTTAAGGTGTAGAATGTAGGGGTTAAGGTGTAGAATGTAGGGGTTAGGCTGTAGAATGTAGGGGTTAAGGTGTAGAATGTAGGGGTTAAGGTGTAGAATGTAGGGGTTAGGCTGTAGAATGTAGGGGTTAAGGTGTAGAATGTAGGGGTTAAGGTGTAGAATGTAGGGGTTAGGCTGTAGAATGTAGGGGTTAAGGTGTAGAATGTAGGGGTTAAGGTGTAGGGGTTAAGGTGTAGAATGTAGGGGTTAGGGTGTAGAATGTAGAATGTAGGGGTTAAGGTGTAGAATGTAGGGGTTAAGGTGTAGAATGTAGGGGTTAGGCTGTAGAATGTAGGGGTTAAGGTGTAGAATGTAGGGGTTAAGGTGTAGAATGTAAGGGTTAGGCTGTAGAATGTAGGGGTTAAGGTGTAGAATGTAGGGGTTAAGGTGTAGAATGTAGGGGTTAAGGTGTAGAATGTAGGGGTTAAGGTGTAGAATGTAGGGGTTAAGGTGTAGAATGTCGGGGTTAGGCTGTAGAATGTAGGGGTTAAGGTGTAGAATGTAGGGGTTAGGCTGTAGAATGTAGGGGTTAAGGTGTAGAATGTAGGGGTTAAGGTGTAGAATGTAAGGGTTAGGCTGTAGAATGTAGGGGTTAAGGTGTAGAATGTAGGGGTTAAGGTGTAGAATGTAGGGGTTAAGGTGTAGAATGTAGGGGTTAGGCTGTAGAATGTAGGGTTTAGGCTGTAGAATGTAGGGGTTAAGGTGTAGAATGTAGGGGTTAAGGTGTAGAATGTTAAGGTGTAGAATGTAGGGGTTAAGGTGTAGAATGTAGGGGTTAAGGTGTAGAATGTAGGGGTTAAGGTGTAGAATGTAGGGGTTAGGCTGTAGAATGTAGGGGTTAAGGTGTAGAATGTAGGGGTTAAGGTGTAGAATGTAGGGGTTAGGCTGTAGAATATAGGGGTTAAGGTGTAGAATGTAGGGGTTAAGGTGTAGAATGTAGGGGTTAAGGTGTAGAATGTAGGGGTTAAGGTGTAGGGCAGAGGAGGCTGGTAGGAGGAGCTATAAAAGGACAGGCTCATTGTAATTGGCTGGAATGGAATTAATGGAACAGTACCTAACACATCAAATACATGGACACAACGTGTTTGACTGCGTTCCATTGATTCCATTCCAACCTTTACAAAGAGCCAGTCCTCCTTTAATTCCTCCCACCAGCCTCCGCTGGTGTAGGGGGTAGGAGCCAGGAGCCGAAGAAAAGTAGGGTAAGGATGAGGGGTTGGGTAGGGGGTAGGGGGTAGGGAGTAAGATACATGGGCTAAGGGCTGAAGAAAAGTAGGGTAAGGATGAGGGGTTGGGTAGGGGGTAGGATGTAGGGAGTAAGATACATGGGCTAAGGGCTGAAGAAAAGTAGGGTAAGGATGAGGGGTTGGGTAGGAGGTAGGATGTAGGGAGTAAGATACATGGGCTAAGGGCTGAAGAACACCTCTTCTACAGCAGGTCACGTTGATGTTTCACTGCTCTGTCTGTCAGGGGAGGGAGAGAGAGAGAGAGAGAGAGAGAAGAGAGAAGGAGAGAGAGAGAGAGAGAGAGAGAGAGAGAGAGAGAGAGAGAAGGGGGTGGAGGAAGAAGGGAGAAGGAGAGAGACAGATGGAGGAAGGAGGGTGAAGGAGAGAGAGAGAAGGGGATGGAGGAAGGAGGGAGAAGGAGAGAGAGAGAGAGAGAGAGAGAGAGAGAGAGAGAGGGGGGATGGAGGAAGGAGGAAGGAGGGAGAAGGGGAGAGAGAGAGAGAGAGAGAGAAGGGGATGGAGGAAGAAAGGAAAGAGAGAGAGAGGGAGATGTAGGAAGGAGGGAGAAGGAGAGAGAGAGGGAGAGAGCGAGGGAGAGAGAAAGGGGATGGAGGAAGGATGGAGAAGGAGAGAGAGAGAGGAGAGAGAGAGAGAAGGGGATAGAGAAAGGAGGGTGAAGGATAGAGGGAGAAGGGGATGGAGGAGGAGAGAGAGAGGGAGAGAGAGATAGAGGGAGAAGGGGATGGAGGAGGAGAGAGAGATATAGAGGGAGAAGGGGATGGAGGAGGAGGAGGAGGAGAGAAAGAGAGAGAGAGAGAGAGATAGAGGGAGAGGGGGATGGAAGAGAGAGAGAGGGAGATGGTCAGGTTACTGTTGTGAAATAGAGCCAGGTGTTGCAGCCTGAGGCAGAGAACAGATACATCACCTCACCCTCTGTCTCTGTTCTCTATTCTGCTCCTGTACTTTACTAGCTGTCCTCTCTTAGCCTTGGTTAGGGCCGTCTCTTTCTACTGTCTCTTAGCCTTGGTTAGGGCCAGTCTCTCTAATGTCTCTTAGCCTGGGTTAGGGCCAGTCTCTTTCTACTGTCTCTAGGCCTTGGTTAGGGCCGTCTCTTTCTACTGTCTCTTAGCCTGGATTAGGGCCAGTCTCTTTCTACTGTCTCTTAGCCTGAGTTAGGGCCAGTCTCTTTCTACTGTCTCTTAACCTTGGTTAGGGCCAGTCTCTTTCTACTGTCTTTTAGCCTGAGTTAGGGCCAGTCTCCTTCTACTGTCTCTTTGCCTGGGTTAGGGCCAGCCTCTTTCTACTGTCTCTTAGCCTTGGTTAGGGCCAGTCTCTTTCTACTGTCTCTTAGCCTTGGTTAGGGCCAGTCTCTCTACTGTCTCTTAGCCTTGGTTAGGGCCAGTCTCTTTCTACTGTCTCTTAGCCTTGGTTAGGGCCAGTCTCTTTCTACTGTCTCTTAGCCTTGGTTAGGGCCAGCCTCTTTCTACTGTCTCTTAGCCTTGGTTAGGGCCAGTCTCTTTCTACTGTCTCTTAGCCTTGGTTAGGGCCAGTCTCTTTCTACTGTCTCTTAGCCTTGGTTAGGGCCAGTCTCTCTACTGTCTCTTAGCCTTGGTTAGGGCCAGTCTCTTTCTACTGTCTCTTAGCCTTGGTTAGGGCCAGTCTCTCTAATGTCTCTTAGCCTGGGTTAGGGCCAGTCTCTTTCTACTGTCTCTTAGCCTTGGTTAGGGCCAGTCTCTCTACTGTCTCTTAGCCTTGGTTAGGGCCAGTCTCTTTCTACTGTCTCTAGGCCTGGGTTAGGGCCAGTCTCTTTCTACTGTCTCTTAGCCTGGGTTAGGGCCAGTCTCTTTCTACTGTCTCTTAGCCTTGGTTAGGGCCAGTCTCTCTAATGTCTCTTAGCCTGGGTTAGGGCCAGTCTCTTTCTACTGTCTCTTAGCCTGAGTTAGGGCCAGTCTCTTTCTACTGTCTCTTAGCCTGGGTTAGGGCCAGTGTCTTTCTACTGTCTCTTAGCCTGGGTTAGGGCCAGTCTCTTTCTACTGTCTCTAGGCCTGGGTTAGGGCCGGTCTCTTTCTACTGTCTCTTAGACTGAGTTAGGGCCAGTCTCTTTCTACTGTCTCTTAGCCTGGGTTAGGGCCAGTCTCTTTCTACTGTCTCTTTGCCTGGGTTAGGGCCGGTCTCTTTCTACTGTCTCTTAGACTGAGTTAGGGCCAGTCTCTTTCTACTGTCTCTTAGCCTGGGTTAGGGCCAGTCTCTTTCTACTGTCTCTTTGCCTGGGTTAGGGCCGGTCTCTTTCTACTGTCTCTTAGCCTGAGTTAGGGCCAGTCTCTTTCTACTGTCTCTTAACCTTGGTTAGGGCCAGTCTCTTTCTACTGTCTTTTAGCCTGAGTTAGGGCCAGTCTCCTTCTACTGTCTCTTTGCCTGGGTTAGGGCCAGCCTCTTTCTACTGTCTCTGAGCCTTGGTTAGGGCCAGTCTCTTTCTACTGTCTCTTAGCCTGAGTTAGGGCCAGTCTCTTTCTACTGTCTCTTAGCCTTGGTTAGGGCCAGTCTCTTTCTACTATCTCTTGGCCTTGGTTAGGGCCAGTCACTTTCTACTGTCTCTAGGCCTGGGTTAGGGCCAGTCTCTTTCTACTGTCTATTTGCCTGGGTTAGGTCTAGTCTCTTTCTACTGTCTCTTAGGCTGGGTTATTAAGTACCAGCACCAGATCAATGTTCAGAGGTACGAGGTATTTGAGGTAGATGTGTACATGAAGGCAGGGTAAAGTGACTAGGCATCAGGATAGATAATAATAAGGTATTTGAGGTAGATATGTTCATGAAGGCAGGGTAAAGTGACTAGACATCAGGATAGATAATAATAAGGTATTTGAGGTAGATATGTACATGAAGGCAGGGTAAAGTGACTAGACATCAGGATAGATAATAATAAGGTATTTGCGGTAGATATGTACATGAAGGCAGGGTAAAGTGACTAGACATCAGGATAGATAATAATAAGGTATTTGAGGTAGATGTGTACATGAAGGCGGGTAAAGTGACTAGGTATCAGGATAGATAATAATAAGGTATTTGAGGTAGATTTGTACATGAAGGCAGGTAAAGTGACTAGGTATCAGGATAGATAATAATAAGGTATTTGAGGTAGATTTGTACATGAAGGCGGGTAAAGTGACTAGGCATCAGGATAGATAATAATAAGAGTAAAATAAGGAACAGTGTAGCAGCAGTAAATGATGAGTGTAAAAGTGGGTGTAATGTCTTTGTATGTGTGTTTGTGTTGTGTCGGTATGCGTGTGTGTGTTCTCTGTGTATGTAGTGTATTTGAATGTGTGTGTATTTTGTGTGGGAGTGTCAATGTAGTGTGAGTGTATATATAGTCTAGTGAGTGTGTATATAGTCTAGTGAGTGTGTGTAACCAATGTGAAATGGCTAGCTAGTTAGTTAGCGGTGGTGCGCGCTAAAAGTGTTTCAATCGAGTGACGTCACTCGCTCTGAGACCTGAAGTAGTTGTTCCCCTTGCTCTGCGGGGGCCGCGGCTTTTGTGGCGCGATGGGTAACGATTCTTTGTGGGTGTCAGTTGTTGATGTGTGCAGAGGGTCCCTGGTTCAAGCCCAGGTTGGGCAGAGGAGAGGGACGGAAGCTATACTGTTACAAGTGTATATAGTCTAGTGAGTGTATATATAGTCTAGTGAGTGTGTATATAGTCTAGTGAGTGTGTACAGTGAGGGAAAAAAGTATTTGATCCCCTGCTGATTTTGTATGTTTGCCCACTGACAAAGAAATTATCAGTCTATAATTTTAATGGTAGGTTTATTTCAACAGTGAGAGACAGAATAACAACAACAAAAATCCAGAAAAACACATGTCAAAAATGTTATAAATTGATTTGCGTTTTAATGAGAGAAATAAGTATTTGACCCCCTCTCAATCAGAAAGATTTCTGGCTCCCAGGTGTCTTTTATACAGGTAACGAGCTGAGATTAGGAGCACACTCTTAAAGGGAGTGCTCCTAATCCCAGTTTGTTACCTGTATAAAAGACATCTGTCCACAGAAGCAATCAATCAATCAGAATCCAAACTCTCCACCATGGCCAAGACCAAAGAGCTCTCCAAGGATGTCAGGGACAAGATTGTAGACCTACACAAGGCTGGAATGGGCTACAAGACCATCGCCAAGCAGCTTGGTGAGAAGGTGACAACAGTTGGTGCGATTATTCGCAAATGGAAGAAACACAAAAGAACTGTCAATCTCCCTCGGGCTGGGGCTCCATGCAAGATCTCACCTTGTGGAGTTGCAATGAACATGAGAACGGTGAGGAATCAGACCAGAACTACACGGGAGGATCTTGTCAATGATGTCAAGGCAGCTGGGACCATAGTCACCAAGAAAACAATTGGTAACACACTACGCCGTGAAGGACTGAAATCCTGCAGCGCCCGCAATGTTCCCCTGCTCAAGAAAGCACATATACATGCCCGTCTGAAGTTTGCCAATGAACATCTGAATGATTCAGAGGACAACTGGGTGAAAGTGTTGTGGGGGGACCCAAAGAGACCAAAATGGAGCTCTTTGGCTTCAACTCAATTCGCCGTGTTTGGAGGAGGAGGAATGCTGCCTATGACCCCAAGAACACCATCCCCACCGTCAAACATGGAGGTGGAAACATTACGCTTTGGGGGTGTTTTTCTGCTAAGGGGACAGGACAACTTCACCGCATCAAAGGGACGATGGACGGGGCCATGTACCATCAAATCTTGGGTGAGAACCTCCTTCCCTCAGCCAGGGCATTGAAAATGGGTCATGGATGAGTATTCCAGCATGACAATGACCCAAAACACACGGCCAAGGCAACAAAGGAGTGGCTCAAGATGAAGCACATTAAGGTCCTGGAGTGGCCTAGCCAGTCTCCAGACCTTAATCCCATAGAAAATCTGTGGAGGTTCGAGTTGCCAAACGTCAGCCTCGAAACCTTAAAACCTCTTAGTGACCCCTTCGACACAGGATCCCGTTAACGGGATCGTTTGACAAAATAGCATGGCGCGAAATTCAAAATAACAAAAATCGAATCATTTCAATTTCTCAAACATACGACTATTTTACACCATTTTAAAGATACACTTCTCCTTAATGTAACCACATTGTCCGATTTCAAAAAGGCTTTACAGCGAAAGCAAAGCATTAGATTATGTTAGGAGAGTACATAGACAAAAATAACCACACAGCCATTTTCCAAGCAAGGAGATATGTCACAAAAACCCAAAACACAGCTAAATGAAGCACTAACCTTTGACAATCTTCATCAGATGACACTCCTAGGACATCATGTTACACAAGACATGTATGTTTTGTTCGATAAAGTTCATAATTATATCCAAAAACAGCATTTTACATTGGCGCGTGATGTTCAGAAAATGTTCAGAAAATGTTTAGCCTCCAAAACTTCCAGTGAATGAGCACAATGAGCACACATATTACAGAAATACTCATCATAAACGTTGACAAAATACATAACAATTATTTTAAGAATTATAGATACAGTACTCCTTTATGCAACCGCTGTGTCAGATTTTAAAATAGCTTTTCGGCGAAAGCACATTTTTCAATATTCTGAGTACATAGCTCGCCATCAAAGCAAGCTATACAGACACCCACCAAGTTCTGGGGTCACCTTAACTCAGAATTAGTATTATAAATATTCTCTTACCTTTGCTGATCTTCGTCAGAATGCACTCCCAGGACTGCTACTTCGACAAGAAATGTTGTTTTTGTTTGAAATAATCCATATTTATGTCCAAATACCTCAGTTTTGTTCGTGCGTTGACACAAAAAGTCAAAATGTTCCATTACCGTTCTTAGAAGCATGTCAAACGTTGTTTACGATCAATCTTTATGGTATTTTTTATGTAAAAATGCGATAATATTCCAACCGGACAATAGCGTATTCATTCCAGAAGAAAAATTAGGAATGGCGCGCTCGCGGGATCGCCCATTACCAATCCCTTTGTCCATAGGCAGTCCACTCATTGACTGAGCTACTATTCTCTGATTTTTATCAGGTTTTTGCCTGCCATATGAGTTCTGTTATACTCACAGAAAACATTCAAACAGTTTTAGAAACTTCAGAGTGTTTTCTATCCAAATCTACTAATAATATGCAAATCATTTTATAACATTTTTGACATGCGTTTTTCTGGATTTTTTTGTTGTTATTCTGTCTCTCACTGTTCAAATAAAACTACCATTAAAATTATAGACTGATAATTTCTTTGTCAGTGGGCAAACGTTCAAAATCAGCAAAAAAAAGCAAATACTTTTTTCCCTCACTGAATATAGTCTAATGATATATAGTCTAGTGAGTGTGTATATAGTCTAGTGAGTGTATATATAGTCCAGTGAGTGTAAATATAGTCTAGTGAGTGTATATATAGTTTAGTGAGTGTATATATAGTCTAGTAAGTGTGTATAAAGTCTAGTGAGTGTATATATAGTCTAGTGAGTGTATATATAGTCTAGTGAGTGTATATATAGTCTAGTGAGTGTATATATAGTCTAGTGAGTGTATATATAGTTTAGTGAGTGTATATATATTGTAGTGAGTGTATATATAGTCTAGTTAAAGTGTGTATATATATAGTCTAGTGAGTGTATATATAGTCTAGTGAGTGTATATATAGTCTAGTGAGTGTATTTATATATATATAGTCTAGTGAGTGTGTATATATATATATATATATATATATATATATATATATATTCTAGTGAGTGTATATATAAATAGTCTAGTTAGTGTCTGTATATAGTCTACTGAGTGTATATATAGTCTAGTGAGTGTATATATAGTGTAGTGAATTTGTATATAGTCTAGTGAGTGTATATATAGTATATTGTATATATAGTCTAGTGAGTGTGTATACAGTCTAGTGAGTATGTATAAATAGTCTAGTGATTGTGTATATAGTCTAGTGAGTATGTATAAATAGTCTAGTGAGTGTATATATAGTCTAGTGAGTGTATATATAGTCTAGTGAGTGTATATATAGTTTAGTGAGTGTATATATAGTCTAGTGAGTGTATATAGTCTAGTGAGTGTATATATAGTCTAGTATATATATAGTCTAGTGGGTATATAGTCTAGTGAGTGTATATATAGTCTAGTGAGTGTATATGTGGTCTAGTAAGTGTGTATATAGTCTAGTGAGTGTATATATAGTCTAGTGAGTGTATATATGGTCTAGTGAGTGTATATATAGTCTAGTGAGTGTATATATAGTCTAGTGAGTGTATATATAGTCTAGTGAGTGTATGTGTGGTCTAGTAAGTGTGTATATAGTCTAGTGAGTGTATATATAGTCTAGCGAGTGTATATATGGTCTAGTGAGTGTATATATAGTCTAGTGAGTGTATATATGGTCTAGTAAGTGTGTATATAGTCTATTTAGTGTATATATAGTCTAGTGAGTGTATATATGGTCTAGTGAGTGTATATATAGTCTAGTGAGTGTATATGTGGTCTAGTAAGTGTGTATATAGTTTAGTGAGGGTATATATAGTCTAGTGAGTGTAATTATGGTCTAGTGAGTGTATATGTGGTCTAGTGAGTGTATATATAGTCTACTGAGTGTATATATGGTCTAGTGAGTGTATATGTGGTCTAGTTAGTGTATATGTGGTCTAGTGAGTGTATATATGGTCTAGTGAGTGTATATGTGGTCTAGTGAGTGTATATATGGTCTAGTGAGTGTATTTATAGTCTAGTGAGTGTATATATGGTCTAGTGAGTGTATATGTGGTCTAGTGAGTGTATATGTGGTCTAGGGAGTGTATATATGGTCTAGTGAGTGTATATGTGGTCTAGTGAGTGTATATGTGGTCTAGTGAGTGTATATGTGGTCTAGTGAGTGTATATGTGGTCTAGTGAGTGTATATGTGGTCTAGTGAGTGGATATGTGGTCTAGTGAGTGTATATGTGGTCTAGTGAGTGTATATGTGGTCTAGTGAGTGTGTATATAGTCTAGTGAGTGTATATGTGGTCTAGTGAGTGTACAGATGGTCTAGTGAGTGTGTACAGTATATATAGTCCTACCCTGACATCCCCTCCTTCTACCCTGACTTCCCCCCTCCTGCCCTGACATACACACACAAAGAGACAGAGCACAGACTCCAGTTTATTTATCAGTCATGTCCCTGTTGTTGACTCCAGTTGTGTTATTTATCAGCCATGTCCCTGGCGTTGACTCCAGTTGTGTTATTTATCAGTCATGTCCCTGGTGTTGACTCCAGTTGTGGTATTTATCAGTCATGTCCCTGGTGTTGACTCCAATTGTGTTATTTATCAGTCATGTCCCTGGTGTTGACTGCAGTTGTGTTATTTATCAGCCATGTCCCTGGTGTTGACTCCAGTTGTGTTATTTATTAGTCATGTCTCTGGTGTTGACTCCAGTTGTGTTATTTATCAACCATGTCCCTGGTGTTGACTCCAGTTGTGTTATTTTTCAGTCATGTCCCTGGTGTTGACTCCAGTTTATTTATCAGTCATGTCCCTGGTGTTGACTCCAGTTGTGTTCTTTTTCAGTCATGTCCCAGGTGTTGACTCCAGTTGTGTTATTTTTCAGCCATGTCCCCCTGGTGTTGACTCCAGTTGTGTTATTTATTAGTCATGTCCCTGGGGTTGACTCCAGTTGCGTTATTTATCAGCCATGTCCCTGGTGTTGACTCCAGTTGTGTTATTTATCAGCCATG
The DNA here is from genome assembly GCF_905237065.1 of Salmo salar. Lineage (NCBI taxonomy): Eukaryota > Metazoa > Chordata > Actinopteri > Salmoniformes > Salmonidae > Salmo > Salmo salar. Next base: position 4,789,156 of record NC_059453.1, read on the forward strand.
TCCCTGGTGTTGACTCCAGTTGTGTTATTTATTAGTCATGTCCCTGGTGTTGACTCCAGTTGTGTTATTTATCAGGCATGTCCCTGGTGTTGACTCCAGTTGTGTTATTTATCAGTCATGTCCCTGGTGTTGACTCCAGTTGTGTTATTTTTCAGCCATGTCACTGGTGTTGACTCCAGTTTATTTATCAGTCATGTCCCTGGTGTTGACTCCAGTTGTGTTATTTTTCAGTCATGTCCCAGGTGTTGACTTCAGTTGTGTTATTTATTAGTCATGTCCCTGGTGTTGACTCCAGTTATGTTATTTATCAGTCATGTCCCTGTTGTTGACTCCAGTTTATTTATCAGTCATGTCCCTGGTGTTGACTCCAGTTGTGTTATTTACCAGCCATATCCCTGGTTTTGACTGCAGTTTATTTACCTGTCATGTCCCTGGTGTTGACTCCAGTTGTGTTATTTATCAGCCATGTCCCTGGTGTTGACTCCAGTTGTGTTATTTATCAGTCATGTCCCTGGTGTTGACTCCAGTTGTGTTATTTACCAGCCATATCCCTGGATTTGACTCCAGTTTATTTACCAGTCATGTCCCTGGTGTTCACTCCAATTGTGTTATTTATTAGTCATGTCCCTGGTGTTGACTCCAGTTGTGTTATTTATTAGTCATGTCCCTGGTGTTGACTCCAGTTGTGTTATTTTTCAGTCATGTCCCAGGTGTTGACTCCAGCTGTGTTCTTTTTCAGCCATGTCCCTGGTGTTGACTCCAGTTTATTTATCAGTCATGTCCCTGGTGTTGACTCCAGTTGTGTTATTTTTCAGCCATGTCCCAGGTGTTTACTCCAGATATGTTATTTATCAGTCATGTCCGTGGTGTTGACTCCAGTTGTGGTAGTTATCAGTCATGTCCCTGGTGTTGACTCCAATTGTGTTATTTATCAGTCATGTCCCTGGTGTTGACTCCAGTTGTGTTATTTATCAGTCATGTCCCTGGTTTTGACTCCAGTTGTGGTATTTATCAGTCATGTCCCTGGTGTTGACTCCAGTTGTGTTATTTATCAGTCATGTCTCTGGTGTTGACTCCAGTTGTAGTATTTATCTGTCATGTCCCTGGTGTTGACTCCAGTTGTGTTATTTATAAATCTTGTCCCTGGTTTTGACTCCAGTTATGTTATTTATCAGCCATGTCCCTGGTGTTGACTCCAGTTGTGTTATTTATCAGTCATGTCCCTGGTGTTGACTCCAGTTATGTTATTTATCAGTCATGTCCCTGTTGTTGACTCCAGTTTATTTATCAGTCATGTCCCTGGTGTTGACTCCAGTTGTGTTATTTACCAGCCATATCCCTGGTTTTGACTCCAGTTTATTTACCAGTCATGTCCCTGGTGTTGACTCCATTGTGTTATTTTTCAGTCATGTCCCAGGTGTTGACTCCAGTTGTGTTATTTATTAGTCATGTCCCTGGTGTTGACTCCAGTTGCGTTATTTATCAGCCATGTCCCTGGTGTTGACTCCAGTTGTGTTATTTATCAGCCATGTCCCTGGTGTTGACTCCAGTTGTATTATTTATTAGTCAGGTCTCTGGTGTTGACTCCAGTTGTGTTATTTATCAGCCATGTCCCTGGTGTTGACTCCAGTTGTGTTATTTATTAGTCATGTCTCTGGTGTTGACTCCAGTTGTGTTATTTATCAACCATGTCCCTGGTGTTGACTCCAGTTGTGTTATTTTTCAGTCATGTCCCTGGTGTTGACTCCAGTTTTATTTATCAGTCATGTCCCTGGTGTTGACTCCAGTTGTGTTCTTTTTCAGTCATGTCCCAGGTGTTGACTCCAGTTGTGTTATTTTTCAGCCATGTCCCCCTTGTGTTGACTCCAGTTGTGTTATTTATCAGGCATGTCCCTGGTGTTGACTCCAGTTGTGGTATTTATCAGTCATGTCCCTGGTGTTGACTCCAATTGTGTTATTTATCAGTCATGTCCCTGGTGTTGACTCCAGTTGTGTTATTTATCAGTCATGTCCCTGGTGTTGACTCCAATTGTGTTATTTATCAGTCATGTCCCTGGTGTTGACTCCAGTTGTGTTATTTATCAGTCATGTCCCTGGTTTTGACTCCAGTTGTGGTATTTATCAGTCATGTCCCTGGTGTTGACTCCAGTTATGTTATTTATCAGTCATGTCTCTGGTGTTGACTCCAGTTGTGGTATTTATCAGTCATGTCCCTGGTGTTGACTCCAGTTGTGTTATTTATCAATCTTGTCCCTGGTTTTGACTCCAGTTGTGTTATTTATCAGCCATGTCCCTGGTGTTGACTCCAGTTGTGTTATTTATCAGTCATGTCCCTGGTGTTGACTCCAGTTATGTTATTTATCAGTCATGTCCCTGTTGTTGACTCCAGTTTATTTATCAGTCATGTCCCTGGTGTTGACTCCAGTTGTGTTATTTACCAGCCATATCCCTGGTTTTGACTGCAGTTTATTTACCTGTCATGTCCCTGGTGTTGACTCCAGTTGTGTTATTTATCAGCCATGTCCCTGGTGTTGACTCCAATTGTGTTATTTATCAGTCATGTCCCTGGTGTTGACTCCAGTTGTGGTATTTATCAGTCATGTCCCTGGTGTTGACTCCAGTTGTGTTATTTATCAACCATGTCCCTGGTGTTGACTCCAGTTGTGTTATTTATCAGTCATGTCCCTGGTTTTGACTCCAGTTGTGGTATTTATCAGTCATGTCCCTGGTGTTGACTCCAGTTGTGTTATTTATCAGTCATGTCTCTGGTGTTGACTCCAGTTGTGGTATTTATCAGTCATGTCCCTGGTGTTGACTCCAGTTGTGTTATTTATCAATCTTGTCCCTGGTTTTGACTCCAGTTGTGTTATTTATCAGCCATGTCCCTGGTGTTGACTCCAGTTGTGTTATTTATCAGTCATGTCCCTGGTGTTGACTCCAGTTATGTTATTTATCAGTCATGTCCCTGTTGTTGACTCCAGTTTATTTATCAGTCATGTCCCTGGTGTTGACTCCAGTTGTGTTATTTACCAGCCATATCCCTGGTTTTGACTGCAGTTTATTTACCTGTCATGTCCCTGGTGTTGACTCCAGTTGTGTTATTTATCAGCCATGTCCCTGGTGTTGACTCCAGTTTATTTATCAGTCATGTCCCTGGTGTTGACTCCAGTTGTGTTATTTTTCAGCCATGTCCCAGGTGTTTACTCCAGATATGTTATTTATCAGTCATGTCCGTGGTGTTGACTCCAGTTGTGGTAGTTATCAGTCATGTCCCTGGTGTTGACTCCAATTGTGTTATTTATCAGTCATGTCCCTGGTGTTGACTCCAGTTGTGTTATTTATCAGTCATGTCCCTGGTTTTGACTCCAGTTGTGGTATTTATCAGTCATGTCCCTGGTGTTGACTCCAGTTGTGTTATTTATCAGTCATGTCTCTGGTGTTGACTCCAGTTGTAGTATTTATCTGTCATGTCCCTGGTGTTGACTCCAGTTGTGTTATTTATAAATCTTGTCCCTGGTTTTGACTCCAGTTATGTTATTTATCAGCCATGTCCCTGGTGTTGACTCCAGTTGTGTTATTTATCAGTCATGTCCCTGGTGTTGACTCCAGTTATGTTATTTATCAGTCATGTCCCTGTTGTTGACTCCAGTTTATTTATCAGTCATGTCCCTGGTGTTGACTCCAGTTGTGTTATTTACCAGCCATATCCCTGGTTTTGACTCCAGTTTATTTACCAGTCATGTCCCTGGTGTTGACTCCATTGTGTTATTTTTCAGTCATGTCCCAGGTGTTGACTCCAGTTGTGTTATTTATTAGTCATGTCCCTGGTGTTGACTCCAGTTGCGTTATTTATCAGCCATGTCCCTGGTGTTGACTCCAGTTGTGTTATTTATCAGCCATGTCCCTGGTGTTGACTCCAGTTGTATTATTTATTAGTCAGGTCTCTGGTGTTGACTCCAGTTGTGTTATTTATCAGCCATGTCCCTGGTGTTGACTCCAGTTGTGTTATTTATTAGTCATGTCTCTGGTGTTGACTCCAGTTGTGTTATTTATCAACCATGTCCCTGGTGTTGACTCCAGTTGTGTTATTTTTCAGTCATGTCCCTGGTGTTGACTGCAGTTTATTTATCAGTCATGTCCCTGGTGTTGACTCCAGTTGTGTTCTTTTTCAGTCATGTCCCAGGTGTTGACTCCAGTTGTGTTATTTTTCAGCCATGTCCCCCTTGTGTTGACTCCAGTTGTGTTATTTATCAGGCATGTCCCTGGTGTTGACTCCAGTTGTGGTATTTATCAGTCATGTCCCTGGTGTTGACTCCAATTGTGTTATTTATCAGTCATGTCCCTGGTGTTGACTCCAGTTGTGTTATTTATCAGTCATGTCCCTGGTGTTGACTCCAATTGTGTTATTTATCAGTCATGTCCCTGGTGTTGACTCCAGTTGTGTTATTTATCAGTCATGTCCCTGGTTTTGACTCCAGTTGTGGTATTTATCAGTCATGTCCCTGGTGTTGACTCCAGTTATGTTATTTATCAGTCATGTCTCTGGTGTTGACTCCAGTTGTGGTATTTATCAGTCATGTCCCTGGTGTTGACTCCAGTTGTGTTATTTATCAATCTTGTCCCTGGTTTTGACTCCAGTTGTGTTATTTATCAGCCATGTCCCTGGTGTTGACTCCAGTTGTGTTATTTATCAGTCATGTCCCTGGTGTTGACTCCAGTTATGTTATTTATCAGTCATGTCCCTGTTGTTGACTCCAGTTTATTTATCAGTCATGTCCCTGGTGTTGACTCCAGTTGTGTTATTTACCAGCCATATCCCTGGTTTTGACTGCAGTTTATTTACCTGTCATGTCCCTGGTGTTGACTCCAGTTGTGTTATTTATCAGCCATGTCCCTGGTGTTGACTCCAATTGTGTTATTTATCAGTCATGTCCCTGGTTTTGACTCCAGTTGTGGTATTTATCAGTCATGTCCCTGGTGTTGACTCCAGTTGTGTTATTTATCAACCATGTCCCTGGTGTTGACTCCAGTTGTGTTATTTATCAGTCATGTCCCTGGTTTTGACTCCAGTTGTGGTATTTATCAGTCATGTCCCTGGTGTTGACTCCAGTTGTGTTATTTATCAGTCATGTCTCTGGTGTTGACTCCAGTTGTGGTATTTATCAGTCATGTCCCTGGTGTTGACTCCAGTTGTGTTATTTATCAATCTTGTCCCTGGTTTTGACTCCAGTTGTGTTATTTATCAGCCATGTCCCTGGTGTTGACTCCAGTTGTGTTATTTATCAGTCATGTCCCTGGTGTTGACTCCAGTTATGTTATTTATCAGTCATGTCCCTGTTGTTGACTCCAGTTTATTTATCAGTCATGTCCCTGGTGTTGACTCCAGTTGTGTTATTTACCAGCCATATCCCTGGTTTTGACTGCAGTTTATTTACCTGTCATGTCCCTGGTGTTGACTCCAGTTGTGTTATTTATCAGCCATGTCCCTGGTGTTGACTCCAGTTGTGTTATTTATCAGTCATGTCCCTGGTGTTGACTCCAGTTGTGTTATTTACCAGCCATATCCCTGGATTTGACTCCAGTTTATTTACCAGTCATGTCCCTGGTGTTCACTCCAATTGTGTTATTTATTAGTCATGTCCCTGGTGTTGACTCCAGTTGTGTTATTTATTAGTCATGTCCCTGGTGTTGACTCCAGTTGTGTTATTTTTCAGTCATGTCCCAGGTGTTGACTCCAGCTGTGTTCTTTTTCAGCCATGTCCCTGGTGTTGACTCCAGTTTATTTATCAGTCATGTCCCTGGTGTTGACTCCAGTTGTGTTATTTTTCAGCCATGTCCCAGGTGTTTACTCCAGATATGTTATTTATCAGTCATGTCCGTGGTGTTGACTCCAGTTGTGGTAGTTATCAGTCATGTCCCTGGTGTTGACTCCAATTGTGTTATTTATCAGTCATGTCCCTGGTGTTGACTCCAGTTGCGTTATTTATCAGCCATGTCCCTGGTGTTGACTCCAGTTGTGTTATTTATCAGCCATGTCCCTGGTGTTGACTCCAGTTGTATTATTTATTAGTCATGTCTCTGGTGTTGACTCCAGTTGTGTTATTTATCAGCCATGTCCCTGGTGTTGACTCCAGTTGTGTTATTTATTAGTCATGTCTCTGGTGTTGACTCCAGTTGTGTTATTTATCAACCATGTCCCTGGTGTTGACTCCAGTTGTGTTATTTTTCAGTCATGTCCCTGGTGTTGACTCCAGTTTATTTATCAGTCATGTCCCTGGTGTTGACTCCAGTTGTGTTCTTTTTCAGTCATGTCCCAGGTGTTGACTCCAGTTGTGTTATTTTTCAGCCATGTCCCCCTTGTGTTGACTCCAGTTGTGTAATTATTAGTCATGTCCCTGGTGTTGACTCCAGTTGTGTTATTTATCAGGCATGTCCCTGGTGTTGACTCCAGTTGTGGTATTTATCAGTCATGTCCCTGGTGTTGACTCCAATTGTGTTATTTATCAGTCATGTCCCTGGTGTTGACTCCAGTTGTGTTATTTATCAGTCATGTCCCTGGTGTTGACTCCAATTGTGTTATTTATCAGTCATGTCCCTGGTGTTGACTCCAGTTGTGTTATTTATCAGTCATGTCCCTGGTTTTGACTCCAGTTGTGGTATTTATCAGTCATGTCCCTGGTGTTGACTCCAGTTATGTTATTTATCAGTCATGTCTCTGGTGTTGACTCCAGTTGTGGTATTTATCAGTCATGTCCCTGGTGTTGACTCCAGTTGTGTTATTTATCAATCTTGTCCCTGGTTTTGACTCCAGTTGTGTTATTTATCAGCCATGTCCCTGGTGTTGACTCCAGTTGTGTTATTTATCAGTCATGTCCCTGGTGTTTACTCCAGTTATGTTATTTATCAGCCATGTCCCTGTTGTTGACTCCAGTTTATTTATCAGTCATGTCCCTGGTGTTGACTCCAGTTGTGTTATTTACCAGCCATATCCCTGGTTTTGACTGCAGTTTATTTACCTGTCATGTCCCTGGTGTTGACTCCAGTTGTGTTATTTATCAGCCATGTCCCTGGTGTTGACTCCAATTGTGTTATTTATCAGTCATGTCCCTGGTGTTGACTCCAGTTGTGTTATTTATCAGTCATATCCCTGGTTTTGACTCCAGTTGTGGTATTTATCAGTCATGTCCCTGGTGTTGACTCCAGTTATGTTATTTATCAGTCATGTCTCTGGTGTTGACTCCAGTTGTGGTATTTATCAGTCATGTCCCTGGTGTTGACTCCAGTTGTGTTATTTATCAATCTTGTCCCTGGTTTTGACTCCAGTTGTGTTATTTATCAGCCATGTCCCTGGTGTTGACTCCAGTTGTGTTATTTATCAGTCATGTCCCTGGTGTTGACTCCAGTTATGTTATTTATCAGTCATGTCCCTGTTGTTGACTCCAGTTTATTTATCAGTCATGTCCCTGGTGTTGACTCCAGTTGTGTTATTTACCAGCCATATCCCTGGTTTTGACTGCAGTTTATTTACCTGTCATGTCCCTGGTGTTGACTCCAGTTGTGTTATTTATCAGCCATGTCCCTGTTGTTGACTCTCAGTTGTGTTATTTATCAGTCATGTCCCTTGTGTTGACTCCAGTTGTGTTATTTACCAGCCATATCCCTGGATTTGACTCCAGTTTATTTACCAGTCATGTCCCTGGTGTTCACTCCAGTTGTGTTATTTATTAGTCATGTCCCTGGTGTTGACTCCAGTTGTGTTATTTATCAGTCATGTCCCTGGTGTTGACTCCAGTTGTGTTATTTTTCAGTCATGTCCCAGGTGTTGACTCCAGCTGTGTTCTTTTTCAGCCATGTCCCTGGTGTTGACTCCAGTTTATTTATCAGTCATGTCCCTGGTGTTGACTCCAGTTGTGTTATTTTTCAGCCATGTCCCAGGTGTTTACTCCAGTTATGTTATTTATCAGTCATGTCCCTGGTGTTGACTCCAGTTGTGGTAGTTATCAGTCATGTCCCTGGTGTTGACTCCAATTGTGTTATTTATCAGTCATGTCCCTGGTGTTGACTCCAGTTGTGTTATTTATCAGTCATGTCCCTGGTTTTGACTCCAGTTGTGGTATTTATCAGTCATGTCCCTGGTGTTGACTCCAGTTGTGTTATTTATCAGTCATGTCTCTGGTGTTGACTCCAGTTGTGGTATTTATCTGTCATGTCCCTGGTGTTGACTCCAGTTGTGTTATTTATCAATCTTGTCCCTGGTTTTGACTCCAGTTATGTTATTTATCAGCCATGTCCCTGGTGTTGACTCCAGTTGTGTTATTTATCAGTCATGTCCCTGGTGTTGACTCCAGTTATGTTATTTATCAGTCATGTCCCTGTTGTTGACTCCAGTTTATTTATCAGTCATGTCCCTGGTGTTGACTCCAGTTGTGTTATTTACCAGCCATATCCCTGGTTTTGACTCCAGTTTATTTACCAGTCATGTCCCTGGTGTTGACTCCATTGTGTTATTTTTCAGCCATGTCCCAGGTGTTGACTCCAGTTGTGTTATTTATCAGCCATGTCCCTGGTGTTGACTCCAGTTGTGTTATTTCTCAGGCATGTCCCTGGTGTTGACTCCAGTTGTGTTATTTATCAGTCATGTCCCTGGTGTTGACTCCAGTTGTGTTATTTTTCAGCTATGTCACTGGTGTTGACTCCAGTTTATTTATCAGTCATGTCCCTGGTGTTGACTCCAGTTGTGTTATTTTTCAGTCATGTCCCAGGTGTTGACTCCAGTTTTATTTATCAGTCATGTCCCTGGTGTTGACTCCAGTTGTGTTATTTTTCAGCCATGTCCCAGGTGTTGACTCCAGTTGTGTTATTTATCAGTCATGTCCCTGGTGTTGACTCCAGTTGTGTTATTTATCAGTCATGTCCCTGGTGTTGACTCCAGTTGTGTTATTTATCAGTCATGTCCCTGGTGTTGACTCCAGTTGTGTTATTTATCAGTCATGTCCCTGGTTTTGACTCCAGTTTATTTATCAGTCATGTCCCTGGTGTTGACTCCAGTTGTGTTCTTTTTCAGTCATGTCCCAGGTGTTGACTCCAGTTGTGTTATTTTTCAGCCATGTCCCCCTTGTGTTGACTCCAGTTGTGTTAATTATTAGTCATGTCCCTGGTGTTGACTCCAGTTGTGTTATTTATCAGGCATGTCCCTGGTGTTGACTCCAGTTGTGGTATTTATCAGTCATGTCCCTGGTGTTGACTCCAATTGTGTTATTTATCAGTCATGTCCCTGGTGTTGACTCCAGTTGTGTTATTTATCAGTCATGTCCCTGGTGTTGACTCCAATTGTGTTATTTATCAGTCATGTCCCTGGTGTTGACTCCAGTTGTGTTATTTATCAGTCATGTCCCTGGTTTTGACTCCAGTTGTGGTATTTATCAGTCATGTCCCTGGTGTTGACTCCAGTTATGTTATTTATCAGTCATGTCTCTGGTGTTGACTCCAGTTGTGGTATTTATCAGTCATGTCCCTGGTGTTGACTCCAGTTGTGTTATTTATCAATCTTGTCCCTGGTTTTGACTCCAGTTGTGTTATTTATCAGCCATGTCCCTGGTGTTGACTCCAGTTGTGTTATTTATCAGTCATGTCCCTGGTGTTTACTCCAGTTATGTTATTTATCAGCCATGTCCCTGTTGTTGACTCCAGTTTATTTATCAGTCATGTCCCTGGTGTTGACTCCAGTTGTGTTATTTACCAGCCATATCCCTGGTTTTGACTGCAGTTTATTTACCTGTCATGTCCCTGGTGTTGACTCCAGTTGTGTTATTTATCAGCCATGTCCCTGGTGTTGACTCCAATTGTGTTATTTATCAGTCATGTCCCTGGTGTTGACTCCAGTTGTGTTATTTATCAGTCATATCCCTGGTTTTGACTCCAGTTGTGGTATTTATCAGTCATGTCCCTGGTGTTGACTCCAGTTATGTTATTTATCAGTCATGTCTCTGGTGTTGACTCCAGTTGTGGTATTTATCAGTCATGTCCCTGGTGTTGACTCCAGTTGTGTTATTTATCAATCTTGTCCCTGGTTTTGACTCCAGTTGTGTTATTTATCAGCCATGTCCCTGGTGTTGACTCCAGTTGTGTTATTTATCAGTCATGTCCCTGGTGTTGACTCCAGTTATGTTATTTATCAGTCATGTCCCTGTTGTTGACTCCAGTTTATTTATCAGTCATGTCCCTGGTGTTGACTCCAGTTGTGTTATTTACCAGCCATATCCCTGGTTTTGACTGCAGTTTATTTACCTGTCATGTCCCTGGTGTTGACTCCAGTTGTGTTATTTATCAGCCATGTCCCTGGTGTTGACTTTCAGTTGTGTTATTTATCAGTCATGTCCCTTGTGTTGACTCCAGTTGTGTTATTTACCAGCCATATCCCTGGATTTGACTCCAGTTTATTTACCAGTCATGTCCCTGGTGTTCATTCCAGTTGTGTTATTTATTAGTCATGTCTCTGGTGTTGACTCCAGTTGTGTTATTTATCAGTCATGTCCCTGGTGTTGACTCCAGTTGTGTTATTTTTCAGTCATGTCCCAGGTGTTGACTCCAGTTGTGTTATTTTTCAGCCATGTCCCTGGTGTTGACTCCAGTTTATTTATCAGTCATGTCCCTGGTGTTGACTCCAGTTGTGTTATTTTTCAGCCATGTCCCAGGTGTTTACTCCAGTTATGTTATTTATCAGTCATGTCCCTGGTGTTGACTCCAGTTTTGGTAGTTATCAGTCATGTCCCTGGTGTTGACTCCAATTGTTTTATTTATCAGTCATGTCCCTGGTGTTGACTCCAGTTGTGTTATTTATCAGTCATGTCCCTGGTTTTGACTCCAGTTGTGGTATTTATCAGTCATGTCCCTGGTGTTGACTCCAGTTGTGTTATTTATCAGTCATGTCTCTGGTGTTGACTCCAGTTGTAGTATTTATCAGTCATGTCCCTGGTGTTGACTCCAGTTGTGTTATTTATCAATCTTGTCCCTGGTTTTGACTCCAGTTGTGTTATTTATCAGCCATGTCCCTGGTGTTGACTCCAGTTGTGTTATTTATCAGTCATGTCCCTGGTGTTGACTCCAGTTATGTTATTTATCAGTCATGTCCCTGTTGTTGACTCCAGTTTATTTATCAGTCATGTCCCTGGTGTTGACTCCAGTTGTGTTATTTACCAGCCATATCCCTGGTTTTGACTCCAGTTTATTTACCAGTCATGTCCCTGGTGTTGACTCCATTGTGTTATTTTTCAGTCATGTCCCAGGTGTTGACTCCAGTTGTGTTATTTATTAGTCATGTCCCTGGTGTTGACTCCAGTTGTGTTATTTCTCAGGCATGTCCCTGGTGTTGACTCCAGTTGTGTTATTTATCAGTCATGTCCCTGGTGTTGACTCCAGTTGTGTTATTTTTCAGCTATGTCACTGGTGTTGACTCCAGTTTATTTATCAGTCATGTCCCTGGTGTTGACTCCAGTTGTGTTATTTTTCAGTCATGTCCCAGGTGTTGACTCCAGTTTATTTATCAGTCATGTCCCTGGTGTTGACTCCAGTTGTGTTATTTTTCAGCCATGTCCCAGGTGTTGACTCCAGTTGTGTTATTTATCAGTCATGTCCCTGGTGTTGACTCCAGTTGTGGTATTTATCAGTCATGTCCCTGGTGTTGACTCCAATTGTGTTATTTATCAGTCATGTCCCTGGTGTTGACTCCAGTTGTGTTATTTATCAGTCATGTCCCTGGTTTTGACTCCAGTTGTGGTATTTATCAGTCATGTCCCTGGTGTTGACTCCAGTTGTGTTATTTATCAGTCATGTCTCTGGTGTTGACTCCAGTTGTGGTATTTATCAGTCATGTCCCTGGTGTTGACTCCAGTTGTGTTATTTATCAATCTTGTCCCTGGTTTTGACTCCAGTTGTGTTATTTATCAGCCATGTCCCTGGTGTTGACTCCAGTTGTGTTATTTATCAGTCATGTCCCTGGTGTTGACTCCAGTTATGTTATTTATCAGTCATGTCCCTGTTGTTGACTCCAGTTGTGTTATTTATCAGTCATGTCCCTGGTGTTGACTCCAGTTATGTTATTTACCAGCCATATCCCTGGATTTGACTGCAGTTTATTTACCTGTCATGTCCCTGGTGTTGACTCCAGTTGTGTTATTTATCAGCCATGTCCCTGGTTTTGACTCCAGTTGTGGTATTTATCAGTCATGTCCCTGGATTTGACTCCAGTTTATTTACCAGTCATGTCCCTGGTGTTCACTCCAGTTGTGTTATTTATCAACCATGTCCCTGGTGTTGACTCCAGTTGTGTTATTTATCAGTCATGTCCCTGGTGTTGACTCCAGTTATGTTATTTATCAGTCATGTCCCTGTTGTTGACTCCAGTTTATTTATCAGTCATGTCCCTGGTGTTGACTCCAGTTGTGTTATTTATCAGCCATGTCCCTGGTGTTGACTCCAGTTGTGTTATTTATCAGTCATGTCCCTGGTGTTGACTCCAGTTGTGTTATTTACCAGCCATATCCCTGGTTTTGACTCCAGTTTATTTACCAGTCATGTCCCTGGTGTTGACTCCAGTTGTGTTATTTATCAACCATGTCCCTGGTGTTGACTCCAGTTGTGTTTTTTATCAGTCATGTCCCTGGTGTTGACTCCAGTTGTGTTATTTTTCAGTCATGTCCCTGGTTTTGACTCCAGTTGTGTTATTTTTCAGCCATGTCCCTGGTGTTGACTCCAGTTTTGTTATTTATCTTTCATGTCCCTGGTGTTGACTCCACTTGTGTTATTTATCTGTCATGTCCCTGGTGTTGACTCCAGTTGTGTTATTTTTCAGCCATGTCCCTGGTGTTGACTCCAGTTGTGTTATTTATCAGTCATGTCCCTGGTGTTGACTCCAGGTTGTGTTATTTATCAGCCATGTCCCTGGTGTTGACTCCAGTTGTGTTACTTATCAGCCATGTCCCTGTCGCTGCGCTACGCTGAGCAGAGAGGAGAGTAGTGAGGAGTTAACCCGTTTAAAGAGGAGAGGAGTGTGGAGGAGTAGTGAGCAGTTAAAATGTATAATGTTCTACCCCGCAGTGTTTAGAACTGCTGCTGCTACTTCCAAGGGTTACTCTGTCTGTCTGTCTGTCTGTCTGTCTGTCTGTCTGTCTGTCTGTCTGTCTGTCTGTCTGTCTGTCTGTCTGTGTGTGATGCCTCACACTGATCTTCTTCCTCTCTCTTTCTGTTCCCTATTCTCCTCCATTCCCCCCGCCCATCCATCACCATCATCATCATCACCCCCTCTTCTCTTCCTCATCTCCTCCTAACCCTCCTCCTCTCTTCCTCCTCCTCCTCTCTTCCTCCTCCTCTCCTCCTCCTCCTCTCCTCCTCCTCTCCAGGGTATCTGGTCTTGTGTCCACGGGGTCCATATAGAGTTAAAGAAGAAGCCTCCAGAGTTAGACTTCTCTCCTCAGGCCAACATGTTACACCTTCTGAAGTCAGCTAAGAAGATCAGCCTGTCTTCTTCTCCTAAACGCTCCCCGGCCCTGCTGCAGCCCGGTATCATCAACATGATGAAAGGTATGATAAACCTCTAACCTCTAACCCCTGACCTCACATCTCTAACCCAGCAAAAAACTAATAGAATTACAGGAACTTTTCCAAAAAATACCTGGTTTGGAGGATTTCAAATTCCCTGGGAATATTCCAACCGGAACTTCGGGGAAATTTGGGGAATTTTATCAGGAAATAAAAAGGAAAATCTGGAATTGTTACTTACATTTTTTTTAAACTTTTAAATTAAATTCATGATATATATCCTTTGATTTTTAAAGAATGTAACTTAAAAATGCCTCATCAGCTTATTTCAACTGTCGTACCCAATGATGTATATAAATCTTGCTGATGCTATGAAAGGCTTTGAAGGTACAAGTCGGCCATATTGGCACTCCCAATGCAAATTTACACTCATTTAAGTGTTTTTTTGTTGTTGTAGAGGTGACAGTAACATTAGTCATCTCTAACAATTATACTTTGACATTTTTTTTAAATATATATTTTTTGTATTTGTTATATTAATGATTAGCTAACATAATATAATTTAAAAGTATCCATTAAAGTGTCTGTAGAAGAAACGTCTCAAAACCGAAGGTAGACATAATAAATGTAGTAATAACAGAGTCCCACAGTAGAGGTGTAGACATAATAAATGTAGTAACAGAGTCCCACAGTAGAGGTGTAGACATAATAAATGTAGTAACAGAGTCCCACAGTAGAGGTGTAGACATAATAAATGTAGTAACAGAGTCCCACAGTAGAGGTGTAGACATAATAAATATAGTAACAGAGCCCCACAGTAGAGGTGTAGACATAATACATGTAGTAATAACAGATTCCCACAGTAGAGGTGTAGACATAATAAATGTAGTAACAGAGCCCCACAGTAGAGGTGTAGACATAATAAATGTAGTAACAGAGTCCCACAGTAGAGGTGTAGACATAATAAATGTAGTAACAGAGTCCCACAGTAGAGGTGTAGACATAATAAATATAGTAACAGAGTCCCACAGTAGAGGTGTAGACATAATAAATGTAGTAACAGAACCCCACAGTAGAGGTGTAGACATAATAAATGTAGTAACAGAGTCCCACAGTAGAGGTGTAGACATAATAAATGTAGTAACAGAGTCCCACAGTAGAGGTGTAGACATAATAAATGTAGTAACAGAGTCCCACAGTAGAGGTGTAGACATAATAAATGTAGTAACAGAGTCCCACAGTAGAGGTGTAGACATAATAAATGTAGTAACAGAGCCCCACAGTAGAGGGTATAGACATAATAAATGTAGTAACAGAGTCCCACAGTAGAGGTGTAGACATAATAAATGTAGTAACAGAGTCCCACAGTAGAGGTGTAGACATAATAAATGTAGTAACAGAGCCCCACAGTAGACGTGTAGACATAATAAATGTAGTAATAACAGATTCCCACAGTAGAGGTGTAGACATAATAAATATAGTAACAGAGTCCCACAGTAGAGGTGTAGACATAATAAATGTAGTAACAGAGTCCCACAGTAGAGGTGTAGACATAATAAATGTAGTAACAGGTTCCCACAGTAGAGGTGTAGAGATAATAAATGTAGTAACAGAGTCCTACAGTAGAGGTGTAGACATAATAAATGTAGTAACAGGTTCCCACAGTAGAGGTGTAGACATAATAAATGTAGTAACAGAGTCCCACAGTAGAGGTGTAGACATAATAAATGTAGTAACAGAGTCCCACAGTAGAGGTGTAGACATAATAAATATAGTAACAGAGTTCCACAGTAGAGGTGTAGACATAATAAATGTAGTAATAACAGAGTCCTACAGTAGAGGTGTAGACATAATAAATGTAGTAACAGATTCCCACAGTAGAGGTGTAGACATAATAAATGTGGTAACAGAGTCCCACAGTAGAGGTGTAGACATAATAAATGTAGTAACAGAGTCCCACAGTAGAGGTGTAGACATAATAAATGTAGTAATAACAGAGTCCCACAGTAGAGGTGTAGACATAATAAATGTAGTAATAACAGAGTCCTACAGTAGAGGTGTAGACATAATAAATGTAGTAACAGAGTCCCACAGTAGAGGTGTAGACATAATAAATGTAGTAATAACAGAGTCCCACAGTAGAGGTGTAGACATAATAAATATAGTAATAACAGAGTCCTACAGTAGAGGTGTAGACATAATAAATATAGTAACAGAGTTCCACAGTAGAGGTGTAGACATAATAAATATAGTAACAGAGTCCCACAGTAGAGGTGTAGACATAATAAATATAGTAACAGAGTCCCACAGTAGAGGTGTAGACATAATAAATATAGTAATAACAGATTCCCACAGTAGAGGTGTAGACATAATAAATGTAGTAACAGAGTCCCACAGTAGAGGTGTAGACATAATAAATGTAGTAACAGAGTCCCACAGTAGAGGTGTAGACATAATAAATGTAGTAACAGAGCCCCACAGTAGAGGTGTAGACATAATAAATGTAGTAATAACAGAGTCCCACAGTAGAGGTGTAGACATAATAAATGTAGTAACAGAGTCCCACAGTAGAGGTGTAGACATAATAAATGTAGTAACAGAGTCCTACAGTAGAGGTGTAGACATAATAAATGTAGTAACAGAGTCCCACAGTAGAGGTGTAGACATAATAAATGTAGTAACAGAGTCCCACAGTAGAGGTGTAGACATAATAAATATAGTAACAGATTCCCACAGTAGAGGTGTAGACATAATAAATGTAGTAACAGAGTCCCACAGTAGAGGTGTAGACATAATAAATGTAGTAACAGAGTCCCACAGTAGAGGTGTAGACATAATAAATGTAGTAACAGAGTCCCACAGTAGAGGTGTAGACATAATAAATGTAGTAACAGAGTCCCACAGTAGAGGTGTAGAGATAATAAATGTAGTAACAGAGTCCTACAGTAGAGGTGTAGACATAATAAATATAGTAACAGAGTCCCACAGTAGAGGTGTAGACATAATAAATGTAGTAACAGAGCCCCACAGTAGAGGTGTAGACATAATAAATGTAGTAATAACAGAGTCCCACAGTAGAGGTGTAGACATAATAAATGTAGTAACAGAGTCCCACAGTAGAGGTGTAGACATAATAAATGTAGTAACAGAGTCCCACAGTAGAGGTGTAGACATAATAAATATAGTAACAGAGTCCCACAGTAGAGGTGTAGACATAATAAATGTAGTAACAGAGTCCCACAGTAGAGGTGTAGACATAATAAATATAGTAACAGAGTCACACCGTAGAGGTGTAGACATAATAAATATAGTAATAACAGATTCCCACAGTAGAGGTGTAGACATAATAAATGTAGTAACAGAGTCCCACAGTAGAGGTGTAGACATAATAAATGTAGTAACAGAGCCCCACAGTAGAGGTGTAGACATAATAAATGTAGTAACAGAGCCCCACAGTAGAGGTGTAGACATAATAAATGTAGTAACAGAGCCCCACAGTAGAGGTGTAGACATAATAAATGTAGTAACAGAGCCCCACAGTAGAGGTGTAGACATAATAAATGTAGTAACAGAGCCCCACAGTAGAGGTGTAGACATAATAAATATAGTAACAGAGCCCCACAGTAGAGGTGTAGACATAATAAATGTAGTAACAGAGCCCCACAGTAGAGGTGTAGACATAATAAATGTAGTAACAGAGCCCCACAGTAGAGGTGTAGACATAATAAATGTAGTAACAGAGCCCCACAGTAGAGGTGTAGACATAATAAATGTAGTAACAGAGCCCCACAGTAGAGGTGTAGACATAATAAATGTAGTAACAGAGCCCCACAGTAGAGGTGTAGACATAATAAATGTAGTAACAGAGCCCCACAGTAGAGGTGTAGACATAATAAATGTAGTAACAGAGCCCCACAGTAGAGGTGTAGACATAATAAATGTAGTAACAGAGCCCCACAGTAGAGGTGTAGACATAATAAATGTAGTAACAGAGTCCCACAGTAGAGGTGTAGACATAATAAATGTAGTAACAGAGTCCCACAGTAGAGGTGTAGACATAATAAATGTAGTAACAGAGTCCCACAGTAGAGGTGTAGACATAATAAATGTAGTAACAGAGCCCCACAGTAGAGGTGTAGACATAATAAATGTAGTAAACAGAGTCCCACAGTAGAGGTGTAGACATAATAAATGTAGTAACAGATTCCCACAGTAGAGGTGTAGACATAATAAATATAGTAACAGAGTCCCACAGTAGAGGTGTAGACATAATAAATGTAGTAACAGATTCCCACAGTAGAGGTGTAGACATAATAAATGTAGTAACAGAGTCCCACAGTAGAGGTGTAGACATAATAAATATAGTAACAGATTCCCACAGTAGAGGTGTAGACATAATAAATGTAGTAACAGATTCCCACAGTAGAGGTGTAGACATAATAAATGTAGTAACAGAGTCCCACAGTAGAGGTGTAGACATAATAAATATAGTAACAGAGTCACACCGTAGAGGTGTAGACATAATAAATGTAGTAACAGGTTCCCACAGTAGAGGTGTAGACATAATAAATATAGTAACAGAGTCCCACAGTAGAGGTGTAGACATAATAAATGTAGTAACAGAGTCCCACAGTAGAGGTGTAGACATGATAAGGGAAGAGTTGACAACATAGTACACTACTTTCTCTCTAAGGACCAGGGGAAGAGTTGACAACATAGTACACTACTTTCTCTCTAAGGACCAGGGGAAGAGTTGACAACATAGTACACTACTTTCTCTCTAAGGACCAGGGGAAGAGTTGACAACATAGTACACTACTTTCTCTCTAAGGACCAGGGGAAGAGTTGACAACATAGTACACTACTTTCTAAGGACCAGGGGAAGAGTTGACAACATAGTACACTACTTTCTAAGGACCAGGGGAAGAGGTGACAAAATAGTACACTACGTTCTCTTGTACACAAGGACCAGGAGAAGAGTTGCATGGGAGAGGAGAAGAAAGAGCCTATTTGAAAGCTAGAAAACAATGAGTAGCTTGCAGCACCATTGATTTGTTTAAAGTAGCTCTCTTGTTAGAAAAGGTTGGAGACCCCTGCAATAGATTATAGATGTTATATATTATATCTAATATTTATATATAGATGTTATACTGTCTCCAAGTGGTCTCTATAGATTATAGATGTTATACTGTCTCCAAGTGGTCTCTATAGATTATAGATGTTATACTGTCTCCAGGTGGTCTCTATAGATTATAGATGTTATACTGTCTCCAAGTGGTCTCTATAGATTATAGATGTTATACTGTCTCCAGGTAGTCTCTATAGATTATAGATGTTATACTGTCTCCAGGTGGTCTCTATAGATTATAGATGTTATACTGTCTCCAGGTGGTCTCTATAGATTATAGATGTTATACTGTCTCCAGGTGGTCTCTATAGATGATAGATCTTATATATTCTATCTAATATTTATATATAGATGTTATACTGTCTCCAGGTGATCTCTATAGATTATATATGTTATACTGTCTCCAGGTGGTCTCTATAGATTATAGATGTTATACTGTCTCCAGGTAGTCTCTATAGATTATAGATGTTATACTGTCTCCAGGAGGTCTCTATAGATTATAGATGTTATATATTCTATCTAATATTTATATATAGATGTTATACTGTCTCCAGGTAGTCTCTATATTTTATAGATGTTATACTGTCTCCAGGTAGTCTCTATAGATTATAGATGTTATACTGTCTCCAGGTGGTCTCTATAGATCATAGATGTTATACTGTCTCCAGGTAGTCTCCATAGATTATAGATGTTATACTGTCTCCAGGAGGTCTCTATAGATTATAGATGTTATACTGTCTCCAGGAGGTCTCTATAGATTATAGATGTTATACTGTCTCCAGGTGGTCTCTATAGATTATAGATGTTATACTGTCTCCAAGTGGTCTCTATAGATTATAGATGTTATACTGTCTCCAGGTAGTCTCTATAGATTATAGATGTTATACTGTCTCCAGGTGGTCTCTATAGATTATAGATGTTATACTGTCTCCAGGTAGTCTCTATAGATTATAGATGTTATACTGTCTCCAGGTGGTCTCTATATATTATATATGTTATACTGTCTCCAGGTGGTCTCTATAGATTATAGATGTTATACTGTCTCCAGGTGGTCTCTATAGATTATAGATGTTATACTGTCTCCAGGTAGTCTCTATAGATTATAGATGTTATACTGTCTCCAGGTGGTCTCTATAGATTATAGATGTTATATATTCTATCTAATATTTATATATAGATGTTATACTGTCTCCAGGTGGTCTCTATAGATTATAGATGTTATACTGTCTCCAGGTAGTCTCTATAGATTATAGATGTTATACTGTCTCCAGGTGGTCTCTATAGATTATAGATGTTATACTGTTTCCAGGTGGTCTCTATAGATTATAGATGTTAAACTGTCTCCAGGTAGTCTCTATAGATTATAGATGTTATACTGTCTCCAGGTAGTCTCTATAGATTATAGATGTTATACTGTCTCCAAGTGGTCTCTATAGATTATAGATGTTATACTGTCTCCAGGTAGTCTCTATAGATTATAGATGTTATACTGTCTCCAAGTGGTCTCTATAGATTATAGATGTTATACTGTCTCCAGGTGGTCTCTATAGATTATAGATGTTATACTGTCTCCAGGAGGTCTCTATAGATTATAGATGTTATACAGTCTCCAGGAGGTCTCTATAGATTATAGATGTTATACTGTCTCCAGGTGGTCTCTATAGATTATAGATGTTGTACTGTCTCCAGGAGGTCTCTATAGATTATAGATGTTATACTGTCTCCAGGTGGTCTCTATAGATTATAGATGTTATACTGTCTCTCCTCTAGGTACCTCTGTCGTCAGTCTGTCTCCTAAAGGCCAGGGTGGTCTCTATAGCAACACTTCCACTCTACAGGGCTTCCTGGGTCGGCACAAAGACCTGCTGAATAACTCCTCCCCAGGCCCGTACCCAGGGATACCCAAACACCACCCCCTCAACCTCAACGATGCTAACCCCAACAACATAGAGGTCAGCGTTACCGCCGACAATGGCAAACCCCGCCCCCCCGGCCTGGCCGGCCCCTCTTCCAAACCCCGTTCCCTATGGAAGAAGAGCGTGGAGACGCTGAAACAAGGACCAATCCCGTTGTCCGGTCCCGCTGGTGTTCCCGCCTGTGGATCTGCTGGCTCCGCCCCTGTCCCGGGCCCTGCAACAATGAAGAGCCAGCGTTACCTCCCAGAAGACCCACCCCATTCTGACATCTCTGAGTGTTCCAGCCGGCCCCCCTCCTACATGGAGTCAGATCTGGGGGGCCCCAGGATGGGGATGGGGGGGTTCAAACCCCCAAAAGACGGACTGAAGAAACGCCCGGTGGGGGGGATGGGAGGAATAGGGGGGGGAGGCGGCAGTGGGAGGAGTCACGAGAAGATCTATTCCATAGACTCAGACCAGTCCAGTCTACACTCCGCCCCGCTCTACCAGAGAGACAGCCTCCAGGAACCCCCTGACCTCACACACACGCACTCCGACCTCAGACACTCTCACTTGGAGCACTCCAACACACACTCCGTGGACGCTTCCATCCTGCAGCTGAGCGCCACTCTGCTGCACCACAGCCACTCTGAGGATGCTGACCTCCACTCTCTGAAGGACAAGAAGTACAGCACCTACAAACACACCAGCACTGGAGCTGCCTCCTCCAGCAAAGACAAGAACAGTAAGTATTAATGTAGTATAACTATAGTACTATAGCGGTATTAATATAGTAGAAGTATGGTATTATAGAAGTATTATTGTAGTTTTACTGTAGTATAACTATAGTATTATAGAAGTATTACTGTAGTAAAGCTGTAGTATTATAGAAAATAGAAGAATAGAACTGTAGTAGTGTAGTATAACTATAGTATTATAGAAGTACATCACCTACAAACACACCAGCACTAGAGCTGCCTCCTCCACGAAGGACAAGAACAGTAAGTATTACTGTAGTATTACTGTAGTATTATAGAAGTAGTAATGTAGTATTACTATAGAATTATAGAAGTACAGCACCTACAAACACAACAACACTGGAGATGCCTCCTCCAGCAAGGCCAAGAACAGAAAGTATTAATGTTGTATTACTGCAGTATAATATAATTATTACTGTGGTATTACTGTATTTTAATTCTAGTATTATAGATGTATTACTGTATTATTACAGTGCTATGGCTGTAGTGTTATAGAAGTATTATATAATTATTACTGTAGTATTACTGTAGTATAGCTGTAGTATTATAGAAGTATTCAACTTACAAACACACCAGCACTGGAACTGCCTCCGCCAGCAAGGACAAGAACAGTAAGTATTAATGTAGTATAACTGTAGTATTATAGAAGTATTACTGTAGTAAAACTATAGTATTATAGAAGTACAGCACCTACAAACACACCAGAACTGGAACTGCCTCCTCCATCAAGGACAAGAACAGTAAGTATTACTACAGTATTACTGTAGTATAACGGTTGTATAACTGTAGTACTGTAGTATAACTATAGTATTATAGAAGTACAACACCTACAAACACACCAGCACTGGAGCTACCTCCTCCAGCAAGGACAAGAACAGTAAGCATTAATGTAGTATAACTATAGTACTATAGCGGTATTAATATAGTATTACTATGGTATTATAGAAGTACAGCACATGTAAACACAATAACAAAGACAAGAACAGTAAATGTGTGGTAATAATTATGTTTAAATGTCTACCGTGTTCTGTGGTAATCAGCATGTTATGGCTAGGCGTCCCGCAAGCAGGACACCTGTCGACAACTTCTGGTGAAATTGGAGGGCACGCAATTCAAATAAATAATCATAACATTATGGATATTAAACATTTAAGTACATACAAGTATCTTATATCGGTTAAAAGCTTAAATTATTGTTAATCTAACTGCATTGTCCGATTTACAATAGGCTTTACAGCGAAAGCATGCCATGCGATTGTTTGAGGACGGCACCCCACATCAAAATATTTTTCAATCAGCACAGGTTTCATAAATTCACAAATAGCGATTAAATATTCAGTTATTTTTTGAAAATCTTGCTCTGATTTGCAATCCAAAGGGTCCCAGCTACAACATGTAGTGTCGTTTTGTTAGATAAAATCCTTCTTTATATCCCAAAAAGTCTGTTTAGTTGGCGCCATCGATTTGAGTAATCCACTCGTTCAACATGCAGAGAAAGGAATCCAAAAAGCTACCGCAAAACTTTGTTAAAACAAATCAAAATACATTTCTATTCAATCCTCAGGTACCCTAAAATATAATTAAACTATAATATTTCATACGGAAAGAAGTATGTTCAATAGGAAAGCGATATTAGCAGGTGCGCGTCCTCTTCATTGCATGCGCACAGACTGATTTTCAACTCTGAGTTCCAGCACTAAAACTTATAATTCTTCCTCGTTTGGGAAGAAACAAGCCTGAAACCTTGAACAAAGACTATTGACATCTAGTGGAAGCCATGGGAATTGCATACTGGGAGCTTGAACTAACTGTTTCCCTATACTTTCTAATGGAAGAGCATGGGCTCTCAACAACAAAACAATCTGTTTGGTTTATCTCTGGATTCTCTCCTACCAGATCTATTGTGTTATAGTCTCCTACATTATGTTAACAGTTCTACAAACTTCAGAGTGTTTTCTTTCCAATGGTACCAATTATATGCATATCCTGGCTTCAGGACCTGAGCTACAGGCAGTTTACTTTGGGCACGTCAGTCAGGCGGAAATTGAGAAAAATAGACCTTAGCCCTAACAAGTTGTCTACCGTGTTCTGTGGTAATCAACATGTTTAAATGTCTACTGTGTTCTGTGGTAATCAACATGTTTAAATGTCTACCGTTTTCTGTGGTAATCAGCATGTTTAAATGTCTACCGTGTTCTGTGGTAATCAACATGTTTAAATGTCTACCGTTTTCTGTGGTAATCAGCATGTTTAAATGTCTACCGTGTTCTGTGGTAATCAACATGTTTAAATGTCTACCGTGTTCTGTGGTAATCAGCATGTTTAAATGTCTACCGTGTTCTGTGGTAATCAGCATGTTTAAATGTCTACCGTGTTCTGTGGTAATCAGCATGTTTAAATGTCTACCGTGTTCTGTGGTAATCAGCATGTTTAAATGTCTACCGTGTTCTGTGGTAATCAGCATGTTTAAATGTCTACCGTGTTCTGTGGTAATCAGCATGTTTAAATGTCTACCGTGTTCTGTGGTAATCAGCATGTTTAAATGTCTACCGTGTTCTGTGGTAATCAGCATGTTTAAATGTCTACCGTGTTCTGTGGTAATATTTATGTTTAAATGTCTACCGTGTTCTGTGGTAATCAACATGTTTAAATGTCTACTGTGTTCTGTGGTAATCAGCATGTTTAAATGTCTACCGTGTTCTGTGGTAATAATTATGTTTATATGTCTACCGTGTTCTGTGGTAATCAACATGTTTAAATGTCTACCATGTTCTGTGGTAATCAGCATGTTTAAATGTCTACCGTGTTCTGTGGTAATCAGCATGTTTAAATGTCTACCGTGTTCTGTGGTAATCAGCATGTTTAAATGTCTACCGTGTTCTGTGGTAATCAACATGTTTAAATGTCTACCGTGTTCTGTGGTAATCAGCATGTTTAAATGTCTACCGTGTTCTGTGGTAATCAACATGTTTAAATGTCTACCGTTTTCTGTGGTAATCAGCATGTTTAAATGTCTACCGTGTTCTGTGGTAATCAGCATGTTTAAATGTCTACCGTGTTCTGTGGTAATCAGCATGTTTAAATGTCTACCGTGTTCTGTGGTAATCAACATGTTTAAATGTCTACCGTGTTCTGTGGTAATCAGCATGTTGAAATGTCTACCGTGTTCTGTGGTAATCAGCATGTTTAAATGTCTACCGTGTTCTGTGGTAATCAGCATATGTTTAAATGTCTACTGTGTTCTGTGGCTCAGTTGGTAGAGCATGGTGTTTGCAACGCCAGCATGGTGTGTGCAATGACAGGGTTGTGGGTTCGATTCCCACGGGGGGCCAGTACAATACATATATATTTTTTAAATAAATGAAATGTATGCAATGTATGTAAGTCGCTCTGGATAAGAGCGTCTGCTAAATGACTAAAATGTAAAAATGTAAATGTCTACCGTGTTCTGTGGTAATCAGCATATGTTTAAATGTCCCTTATTTTATTTCCTCAATTCAATTACATTCAGTTCAGTAAACTAGAGGGGTAATTTTTGCTGGCAGACATTTGATACAGATAAGAGACAACTAATCTCAGCAACCCTGGGTTCTGTTTTGCTGCTACATTTGGTTCTGCAAGGGACCAAAACGATAACATACACTTAATCAATACATTCCTCTCCTCTCCTCTCTTTCTCCTCTCCTCTCCTCTCCTCTCCTCTCCTCTCCTCTCCTCTCCTCTCCTCTCCTCTCCTCTCCTCTCCTCTCCTCTCCTCTCCTCTCCTCTCCTCATCTCTCTAGATGGTTCCTATGATGCCCCAGGGGGCCAGAGACAGACCCACTGCCGGTCCTGTCTAGGGAAGTTATCAGGTTACTCTGGTCTGTACACAGTCCGCTCCCCTCAGAACCGCTGTGATGCCTGCGTCCACCTGGGAAACCTCTACGACATCAGTGAAGACCAGCTACAGCACCAGACCTATTCACAGGCACACTCCCCACACGCACACTCCCCACACCCACACTCCCCACACGCACACTCCCCACACGCACACTCCCCACACGCACATTCCCCACATACACACTCTCCACATGCACACTCCCAGCACACACACCCTCACTCTGGCGGAGACATGTACACCCACTACCTGCCTCAGAGCGAGCTGGGTCTGGTGGGTGAGGGTGATGGGTTGGTGAGTCACTACCTCCCCCCTGCCGGAACCTCCCCCCCAGGATCTCACCTCTCCACCCAGCTCAGCCGACAGCCCTCCTATGAGAACATCCCTGAGAAGCAGCAGCAGCAGCATCGGGGGGGCAGCAGGGAGTCAGAGCGGCAGCAGCAGAGTCAGTTCAGAGGGTTCAGTCTGCCAGACAGGGACAACAGCAGAGATAACAGCAGCTTTGGTCTCCTGGAGGATAGTCCCTATGCTAACGTCCTCACCATGCGCTCTGACCGACCCTACTCCTCCTCCCCCCTCAACCACTCTCTGGATCCCGTCCTGCCCTACCCCCTGCCCCTCCCCCGCCGCTCCAAGTCCCTGTACCCCGACCGGCCCTCCCATAACCCCTTCCTGCAGGGTGGAGGGGGGACGGGGCAGCGAGGCGGAGGAGAGAACAGCCTGGCCGCAGCACAGCGCCTGGCACACGGCCGCTCTGCCACCGACCTCTACAAACAACTAGTCCCCCTGGCGATGACGCTCGGCAACCACCACGGGCATCCCCATGGTAACCACCAGGAGTTCTTCTACCCCATGGCCTCAGAGACGGCCGTGATGTCGTACGTGATGGCTCCGCCCACCGTGGCGGCCCAGCAGCCAATCAGCTACGTGACGGCTCCCCGGGCCTCCAGCGCCGGTGGAAACAGGCCACGCCTCTACCGACGCATGCCCAGCATCGAGTCTGACGTCTGAGACACACACACACACGGGAAAGAGGTGTGTGCTAGTGTTAGGGACAAATCTGACTTAACACACACACACACACACACACAGCTGAACAGAACAGTCCTAGTCCTCAGTGTTTTCTATGAGGAGTTAAACCTACTTCATAAACCACTAATACTATACAGAGGAGAGGAGAGGAGAGGAGAGGAGAGGAGAGGAGAGGAGAGGAGAGGGGAGGAGAGGGAGGGGAGGGGAGGGGAGGGGAGAGGAGAGGAGAGGAGAGGAGAGGAGAGGAGAGGAGAGGAGAGGAGAGGAGAGGAGAGGAGAGGAGAGGAGAGGAGAGGAGAGAGGAGAGGAGAGGAGAGGTTGTACAGGAAAAGAGCTGAACCATACAGAGAGACTGATAGACTGCTCTGTGTACCCTGGGACTGGGTAGGATGTTCATCTGGATGTCTGGAGTGATGACCTCTAACTTCTGATCCCTCCTCTCCTCTGACACAGCCTTGGCTGGGCTCTAAACCCGCTATTTGGTTCTTCTGAGAGAGAGATCCTCTCCCCGCTCTCTCTCTACCAGGGATAACCCCCAGCTCTCCCCTCTCTCTACCAGGGATAACCCCCAGCTCTCCCCTCTCTCTACCAGGGATAACCCCCAGCTCCCCCCTCTCTCTACCAGGGATAACCCCCAGCTCTCCCCTCTCTCTACCAGGGATAACCCCCAGCTCTCCCCTCTCTCTACCAGGGATAACCCCCAGCTCTCCCCTCTCTCTACCAGGGATAACCCCCAGCTCCCCCTCTCTCTACCAGGGATAACCCCCAGCTCCCCCTCTCTCTACCAGGGATAACCCCCACCTCTCTCTACCAGGGATAACCCCCAGCTCCCCTTCTCTCTACCAGGGATAACCCCCAGCTCCCCCTCTCTCTACCAGGGATAACCGCCAGCTCTCCCCTCTCTCTACCAGGGATAACCCCCAGCTCTCCCCTCTCTCTACCAGGGATAACCCCCAGCTCTCCCCTCTCTCTACCAGGGATAACCCCCAGCTCTCTCGACCAGGGATAACCCCCAGCTCCCTCTACCAGGGATAACCCCCAGCTCCCTCTCTCTACCAGGGATAATCCCCAGCTCCCTCTCTCTACCAGGGATAACCCCAGCTCCCTCTCTCTACCAGGGATAACCCCCAGCTCCCTCTCTCTACCAGGGATAACCCCCAGCTCCCCCTCTCTCTACCAGGGATAACCCCCAACTCCCCCTCTCTCTACCAGGGATAACCCCCATCTCACCCTCTCTCTACCAGGGATAACCCCCAGCTCTCCCCTCTCTCTTCCAGGGATAACCCCCAGCTCTCCCCTCTCTCTACCAGGGATAACCCCTACCAAACACATATTGCACTAGGACTGATGGCTCTCTAGTCGCCACACTAGCAGTTAGCTAGCCAGAGGGCTGAGATTAGATAGAATCACCAATCAGGGTTTCCTTCTTTAGCCCGTACAGCTGGAATGAACAGAACACCCAGCCAGACAATGGTATCACCATGGAGACACAACTCTGATGTCAATCCAACATCCCACATGAATGGGCTCAGAACATGGAATGGTGATGCGATGTGTGTTCTAATCATTCTAGTTGTATGGCGTTAGCACCCTAACCCCTAACCCTTGACCTTGCATGCTTCCTAACGCTCTTCTACAGAGTAACAGACACACACAGACACCATGATGATGTTGTACAGGTCTGTATTGAGACTGACGCTATGAGGTACTGTCTTCTAGCTGTTCTTCACTTTGTAGGATATTTTATACTCTGCTACCCTGACACATGACCAAAAATTATTTTCTACAACTGAACACGGTTACGTAACACACACACACATCACACACACACATCACACACATACTGGCTCCAGGGGATGGCAGTACAGTGTGTGTGTGTGTGTGTGTGTGTGTGTGTGTGTGTGTGTGTGTGTGTGTGTGTGTGTGTGTGTGTGTGTGTGTGTGTGTGTGTGTGTGTGTGTGTGTGTGTGTGTGTGTGTGTGTGTGTGTGTGTGTTGTAACTGAGAAACTGTATTGATTTTTAAACACTGAGATTAAGAGGGAGGAGAGATGCTGTCTTTACCCCATTAGATCAGCTAGTCATCCCGACACACACTACACACACCCTACCCACACACACACACACACACACTACACACCCACAAACACACTACACACACAAACAAACACTACAGTCGTGGCCAAAAGTTTTGAGAATGACACAAATATTAATTTCCACAAAGTTTGCTGCTTCAGTGTCTTTAGATATTTTTGTCAGATGTTACTATGGAATACTGAAGCATAATTACAAGCATTTCATAAGTGTCAAAGGCTTTTATTGACAATTACATGAAGTTGATGCAAAGAGTCAATATTTGCAGTGTTGACCTTTTTCACGACCTCTGCAATCCGCCCTGGCATGCTGCCAATTAACTTCTGGGCCACATCCTGACTGATGGCAGCCCATTCTTGCATAATCAATGCTTGGAGTTTGTCAGAATTTGTGGGTTTTTGTTTGTCCACCTGTCTCTTGAGGATTGACCACAAGTTCTCAATGGGATTAAGGTCTGGGATGTTTCCTGGCCATGGACCCAAAATATTGATGTTTTGTTCCTCGAGCCACTTAGTTATCACTTTTGCCTTATGGCAAGGTGCTCCATCATGCTGGAAAAGGCATTGTTCGTCACCAAACTGTTCCTGGATGGTTGGTAGAAGTTGCTCTCGGAGGATGTGTTGGTACCATTCTTTATTCATGGCGGTGTTCTAAGGCAAAATTGTGAGTGAGCCCACTCTCTTGGCTGAGAAGCAACCCCACACATGAATGGTCTCAGGATGCTTTACTGTTGGCATGACACAGGACTGATGGTAGCGCTCACCTTGTCTTCTCCGGACAAGCTTTTTTCCAGATGCCCCAAACAATCGGAAAGGGGATTCATCAGAGAAAATCACTTTACCCCAGTCCTCAGCAGTCCAATCCCTGTACCTTTTGCAGAATATCAGTCTGTCCCTGATGTTTTTCCTGGAGAGAAATGGCTTCTTTGCTGCCCTTCTTGACACCAGGCCATCCTCCAAAAGTCTTTGCCTCACTGTGCGTGCAGATGCACTCACACCTGCCTGCTGCCATTCCTGAGCAAGCTCTGTACTGTTGGTGCTCCGATCCCGCAGCTGAATCAACTTTAGGAGACGGTCCTGGCGCTTGCTGGACTTTCATGTGCGCCCTGAAGCCTTCTTCATAACAATTGAACCGCTCTCCTTGAAGTTCTTGAAGATACGATAAATGGTTGATTTAGGTGCAATCTTACTGCCAGCAATATCCTTGCCTGTGAAGCCCTTTTTGTGCAAAGCAATGATGACGGCACGTGTTTTCTTGCAGGTAACCATGCTTGACAGAGGAAGAACGATGATTCCAAGCACCACCCTCCTTTTGAAGCTTCCAGTCTGTTATTCAAACTCAATCAGCATGACAGAGTGATCTCCAGCCTTGTCCTTGTCAACACTCACACCTTTGTTAACGAGAGAATCACTGACATGATGTCAGCTGGTACTTTTGTGGCAGGGCTGAAATGCAGTGGAAATGTTTTTTGGGATTCAGTTCATTTGCATGGCAAAGAGGGACTTTGCAATTAATTGCAACTTATCTGATCACTCTTCATAGCATTCTGGAGTATATGCAAATTCCCATCATACATAAATTCCCATCATGAGGCAGCAGACTTCGTGAAAATTAATATTTGTGTCATTCTCAAAACTTTTGGCCACGACTGTACACGTGTACACACACACACACACAAACACACACTACACATGTACACACACACACACACACACACACACACACACACACACACACACACACACACACACACACACACACACACACACACACACACACACACACACAAGATTTGATTTTGATTTGAAACACACTACATCATTGCCTGTAAAGTGTGTAAAACAGTTTGAAACCCAAACTGAACCTTTCTAACTGCGCTGGTGAAATAGCCCGGTCTTCTCTTTAAACAGATTTGGTGTGATGGTGATGATGATGATGGTGATGATGATGATGATGATGATGATGATGATGGTGATGATGCTCTTATGCACAATATCAGGTTGCAATATCATATAATAATTCTGTACAGAGAAATGAATTCATGATTCTGATTTTAAATGTTTGATTTATTTCCTGGTTAATTAGTTTGATTTGTGTTATTAACGGTAATGATTATAGATGTACGACTCCGTGGGGTTTTAATCCTTCTGTCTCTAAAGGCATGTAATGTTGTGTCACTGCACCCGTTGATTGATTACTTGATTGGTTGATTGATCAGTTTGTTAGTCAGCTGATAGGTTGATCTGCAACAACAACACTGTATATAAAATACACAAAGTGACAATAAATAATGTCATATTTTTACTTTACTATTTGTTCTAAGATGACTATATGACCTTTGTTATAGTTCACCTCCTCTATTTGTCTGTGTAACCCTAGTCCCAACCCTACATCCTAACCCCTTGTGTGTGTGTGTGTGTGTGTGTGTGTGTGTGTGTGTGTGTGTGTGTGTGTGTGTGTGTGTGTGTGTGTGTGTGTGTGTGAATGGTGTGTGTGCGTGCGTCTGTGTGTGTGTGTGTATGAATGGTGTGTGTGTCTGTATTGTTTATGATTGGTGTGTGTGTGTGTGTGTGTGTGTGTGTGTGTGTGTGTGTGTGTGTGTGTGTGTGTGTGTGTGTGTGTGTGTGTGTGTGTGTGTGTGTGTGTGTGTGTGTGTGTGTGTGTGTAGCAGGACACCAGACAGTGGATGGAAGGAACATTCATCTAGTTTCAGGTTTCATTCCTGATGTGATACGGTTGGTTACACATCACAGCTGTGTTGGGAGGGTATGTCACTTTACTAAGTCAATCTGTTTAATTAACACTGATGATTTGTACTGCATGACCAATCTGATCCTTGTCCTATAGAGGAGGTGTTTTAACAACAACAACCCCAAAAACAACAAACAAC
Organism: Salmo salar; assembly: GCF_905237065.1. Taxonomy (NCBI): domain Eukaryota; kingdom Metazoa; phylum Chordata; class Actinopteri; order Salmoniformes; family Salmonidae; genus Salmo; species Salmo salar. Next base: position 4,820,364 of record NC_059453.1, read on the forward strand.
AACCACAATAACAACAACAACACCACCAGCAACAACAACAACACCCCCACTACCAACAACAACCCCAAAAACAACACAAACAACAACCACAACAACACCAACAACACCAACACCAATAACAACACCAACAATAACAACACCACTGCCACCAACACCACCACCAACAACAATAACAACAACAACAACACCACCAACAATAACAACACCACCACCACAGCCAACAACAACAACAACACCAACAACACCAACAACAATAATGAAAACACCACCACCAACAATAACAACACAACCAATAACAACAACACAAACAACAACAACAATAACACCACCAACAACAACAACACCAACAATAATAACAACACCAACACCACCACCAAAACCAACAACAACACCACCAACAATAACAACACCATCAATAACAACACCACCAACAATAACAACACCACCAACACCAACAACACCAACAACTTCAACAACAACACCACCAACAATAACAACATCACCAACAACAACACCACATTCAACAACAACACCACCAACAATAACAACAACAACACCACCAACAACACCACCACCACCACCAACAACAACAACACCAACAATAACAACAACAACACCAACAATAACAACAACAACAATAACAACACCACCAACAACAACACCACCAACAACACCACCACCACCACCAACAACAACAACAACACCAACAATAACAACAACAACACCACCAACAACAACAACACCAACAACACCACCAACAACAACACCACCAGCAATAATAACACCACCACCAACAACACCACCAACAACAACACCAACAACAATAACAACACCAACAATAACAACCCCAACAACAACACCACCAACAATAACAACACCACCAACAACAACAACACCAACAACACCACCAACAACAACACCACCAGCAATAATAACACCACCACCAACAACACCACCAACAACAACACCAACAACAATAACAACACCAACAATAACAACCCCAACAACAACACCACCAACAATAACAACACCACCAACAACAACACCACCACCACCAACAACAACAACACCAACAATAACAACACCAACAATAACACCACCACCCACCACCACCACCAACAACAACACAACACCAACAATAACAACACCAACAACAACAACACCAACAACACCACCATCACCAACAACAACACCAACAATAACAACACCAACAATAGCAACACCAACAACAACACCACCAACAACAACACCCCCAACAACAACACCACCAGCAATAATAACACCACCACCAACAACACCACCAACAACAACAACAACAACACCAGCAATAATAACACCACCACCAACAACAACAACACCACCAGCAATAATAACACCACCACCAACAACACCACCACCACCAACAACAACACCAACAATAACAACACCAACAATAACAACACCACCAACAACAACAACACCACCAACAACAACACCACCAGCAATAATAACACCACCACCAACAACAACATCACCAACAACTACACCACCAACACCATCAACAACAACATTGACAACACCATCAACAACACCACCAACACCAACAACACAACTGTGTCCCGGAGATGTTCCAAAAGGCACCCTACACCTTGTATAGTGCACTACTTAGGGTACATAACTTATATAGTGCATTACTTAGGGCACATAACTTATATAGTGCACTTCTTAGGGTACACAACTTATATAGTGCACTACTTAGGTTACATCATTTATGTGGTGCACTTCTTAGGGTATATCAGCCCAAGGGGAATACGGAGTCATTTAGGATGCACACTAAGGATGTGTTCCAATCGCCACACTAGCATACTACTTAGAATGCATGCCCAGTTCAGTACACTGCTCTCTAGACATGCTAGTATGGATCGTGACGCCCAGTTCAATAAACTGCTTGATTCTAGACATGCTAGTTTGGATCGTGATGCCCAGTTCAGTACACTGCTCTCTAGACATGCTAGTATGGATCGTGACGCCCAGTTCAATAAACTGCTTGATTCTAGACATGCTAGTTTGGATCGTGATGCCCAGTTCAGTACACTGTTCTCAAGACATGCTAGTATGGATCGTGATGCCCAGTTCTGTAACACTCGTCGTTGAAGGGGGACCAAAACGTAAAGTGCTCATCCTCTTATTTATTAAAGAAAACACTTAATCAATACAAAACAAACGACGAAAACAGTCCAGTAAGGTGCATAAACTATTCTAGAAACAACCACCCACAAAACCCAGTGAAAACAAACACAATTAAATATAGCCTCCAATTAGAGACAACAACAACCAGCTGCCTCTAATTGGACGTCATTGACAAAACTCACATAGAACTAGAAAAGCTAGATGAACATAGAAATAAGAAGACTAGAACCTAAACCCATATTACCCAACCACACAAAACAAACACCCCCTGCCACGCCCTGACCAACTACAATGACAAATAACCCCTTTTACTGGCCAGGACGTGACAAGTTCAATAAACTGCTGGATTCTGAACATGCTAGTATGGACAGTTCAGTACACTGCTGGATTCTGAACATGCTAGTGTGGACTGCTCAGTACACTGCTGGATTCTGAACATGCTAGTATGGACTGTTCAGTACACTGCTGGATTCTAGACATGCTACTATGGACAGTTCAGTACACTGCTGGATTCTGAACATGCTAGTGTGGACAGCTCAGTACACTGTGGATTCTGAACATGCTAGTATGGACAGTTCAGTACACTGCTGCATTCTAGACATGCTAGTATGGACAGTTCAGTACACTGCTGGATTCTGAACATGCTAGTGTGGACCGCTCAGTACATTGCTGGATTCTAGACATGCTAGTGTGGACCGCTCAGTACACTGCTGGATTCTAGACATGCTAGTATGGACCGCTCAGTACACTGCTGGATTCTAGACATGCTAGTATGGACCGTTCAGTACACTGCTGGATTCTGAACATGCTAGTATGGACCGCTCACTACAATGCTGGATTCTAGACATGCTAGTATGGACAGTTCAGTACACTGCTGGATTCTGAACATGCTAGTGTGGACCGCTCACTACACTGCTGGATTCTGAACATGCTAGTATGGACAGTTCAGTACACTGCTGGATTCTGAACATGCTAGTATGGACAGTTCAGTACACTGCTGGATTCTGAACATGCTAGTGTGGACCGCTCATTACACTGCTGGATTCTAGACATGCTAGTGTGGAAAATTCAGTACACTGTGGATTCTGAACATGCTAGTATGGACAGTTCAGTACACTGCTGCATTCTAGACATGCTAGTATGGACAGTTCAGTACACTGCTGGATTCTGAACATGCTAGTGTGGACAGCTCAGTACACTGTGGATTCTGAACATGCTAGTATGGACAGTTCAGTACACTGCTGCATTCTAGACATGCTAGTATGGACAGTTCAGTACACTGCTGGATTCTAAACATGCTAGTGTGGACAGCTCAGTACACTGTGGATTCTGAACATGCTAGTATGGACAGTTCAGTACACTGCTGGATTCTGAACATGCTAGTATGGACCGCTCAGTACACTGCTGGATTCTGAACATGCTAGTGTGGACAATTCAGAACACTGCTGGATTCTAGACATGCTAGTATGGACAGTTCAATACACTGCTGGATTCTGAACATGCTAGTGTGGACAGTTCAGTACACTGCTGGATTCTGAACATGCTAGTATGGACAGCTCAGTACACTGCTGGATTCTAGACATGCTAGTATGGACAGTTCAGTACACTGCTGGATTATGAACATGCTAGCATGGACCGTTCAGTACACTGCTGGATTCTGAACATGCTAGTATGGACCGCTCAGTACACTGCTGGATTCTGAACATGCTAGTATGGACCGTTCAGTACACTGCTGCATTCTAGACATGCTAGTATGGACATTTCAGTACACTGCTGGATTCTAGACATGCTAGTATGGACCACTCACTACACTGCTGAATTCTAGACATGCTAGTGTGGACAGTTCAGTACACTGCTGGATTCTAGACATGCTAGTATGGACCGTTCAGTACACTGCTGGATTCTGAACATGCTAGTATGGACCGCTCAGTACACTGCTGGATTCTAGACATGCTAGTATGGAAAGTTCAGTACATTGCTGGATTCTGAACATGCTAGTATGGACAGTTCAGTACACTGCTGCATTCTAGACATGCTAGTATGGACAGTTCAGTACACTGCTGGATTCTGAACATGCTAGTGTGGACAGCTCAGTACACTGTGGATTCTGAACATGGTAGTATGGACAGTTCAGTACACTGCTGCATTCTAGACATGCTAGTATGGACCGTTCAGTACACTGCTGGATTCTGAACATGCTAGTATGGACCGCTCATTACAATGCTGGATTCTAGACATGCTAGTATGGACAGTTCAGTACACTGCTGGATTCTGAACATGCTAGTGTGGACCGCTCACTACACTGCTGGATTCTGAACATGCTAGTATGGACAGTTCAGTACACTGCTGGATTCTGAACATGCTAGTATGGACAGTTCAGTACACTACTGGATTCTAGACATGCTAGTATGGACAGTTCAGTACACTGCTGGATTCTGAACATGCTAGTGTGGACCGCTCAGTACACTGCTGGATTCTAGATATGCTAGTGTGGAAAATTCAGTACACTGCTGGATTCTAGACATGCTAGTATGGACCGCTCAGTACACTGCTGGATTCTAGACATGCTAGTATGGCCAGTTCAGTACACTGCTGGATTCTGAACATGCTAGTGTGGACAGTTCAGTACACTGCTGCATTCTAGACATGCTAGTATGGACAGTTCAGTACACTGCTGGATTCTAGACATGCTAGTATATACAGTTCAGTACACTGCTGGATTCTGAACATGCTAGTATGGACCGCTCAGTACACTGCTGGATTCTGAACATGCTAGTGTGGACAATTCAGAACACTGCTGGATTCTAGACATGCTAGTATCGACAGTTCAATACACTGCTGGATTCTGAACATGCTAGTGTGGACAGTTCAGTACACTGCTGGATTCTGAACATGCTAGTATGGACCGTTCAGTACACTGCTGGATTCTAGACATGCTAGTATGGACAGTTCAGTACACTGCTGGATTATGAACATGCTAGCATGGACCGTTCAGTACACTGCTGGATTCTGAACATGCTAGTATGGACCGCTCAGTACACTGCTGGATTCTGAACATGCTAGTATGGACCGTTCAGTACACTGCTGCATTCTAGACATGCTAGTATGGACATTTCAGTACACTGCTGGATTCTAGACATGCTAGTATGGACCACTCACTACACTGCTGGATTCTAGACATGCTAGTGTGTACAGTTCAGTACACTGCTGGATTCTAGACATGCTAGTATGGACCGTTCAGTACACTGCTGGATTCTGAACATGCTAGTATGGACCGCTCAGTACACTGCTGGATTCTAGACATGCTAGTATGGACTGTTCAGTACACTGCTGGATTCTAGACTTGCTAGTATGGACCGCTCACTACACTGCTGGATTCTAGACATGCTAGCATGGACCGTTCAGTACACTGCTGGATTCTGAACATGCTAGTATGGACCGCTCAGTACACTGCTGGATTCTGAACATGCTAGTGTGGACAGTCCAGTACACTGCTGGATTCTGAACATGCTAGTGTGGACAGTTCAGTACACTGCTGGATTCTGAACATGCTAGTGTGGACCGCTCAGTACACTGCTGGATTCTAGACATGCTAGTATGGACAATTCAGTACACTGCTGGATTCTGAACATGCTAGTGTGGACCGCTCAGTACACTGCTGGATTCTAGACATGCTAGTGTGGACACTTCAGTACACTGCTGGATTCTAGACATGCTAGTGTGGACCACTCACTACACTGCTGGATTCTGAACATGCTAGTATGGACCGCTCAGTACACTGCTGGATTCAAGACATGCTAGTATGGACAGTTCAGCACACTGCTGGATTCTAGACATGCTAGTAAGGACCACTCACTACACTGCTGGATTCTAGACATGCTAGTGTGGACAGTTCAGTACACTGCTGGATTCAAGACATGCTAGTATGGACCGTTCAGTACACTGCTGGATTCTGAACATGCTAGTATGGACCGCTCAGTACACTGCTGGATTCTAGACATGCTAGTATGGACCGTTCAGTACACTGCTGGATTCTAGACTTGCTAGTTTGGACCGCTCACTACACTGCTGGATTCTAGACATGCTAGCATGGACCGTTCAGTACACTGCTGGATTCTGAACATGCTAGTATGGACCGCTCAGTACACTGCTGGATTCTGAACATGCTAGTGTGGACAGTCCAGTACACTGCTGGATTCTGAACATGCTAGTGTGGACAGTTCAGTACACTGCTGGATTCTGAACATGCTAGTGTGGACCGCTCAGTACACTGCTGGATTCTAGACATGCTAGTGTGGACACTTCAGTACACTGCTGGATTCTAGACATTCTAGTGTGGACGGTTCAGTACACTGCTGGATTCTAGACATGCTAGTGTGGACCACTCACTACACTGCTGGATTCTGAACATGCTAGTATGGACAGTTCAGTACACTGCTGGATTATAGACATGCTAGTATGGACAGTTCAGTACACTGCTGGATTCTAGACATGCTAGTATGGACAGTTCAGTACACTGCTGGATTCTGAACATGCTAGTGTGGACAGTTCAGTACACTGATGGATTCTAGACATGCTAGTATGGACAGTTCAGTACACTGCTGGATTCTGAACATGCTAGTGTGGACCGTTCAGTACACTGCTGTATTCTAGACATGCTAGTATGGACAATTCAGTAGACTGCTGGATTCTGAACATGCTAGTGTGGACAGCTCAGTACACTGCTGGATTCTGAACATGCTAGTATGTACCGCTCAGTACACTGCTGGATTCTGAACATGCTAGCATGGACCGTTCAGTACACTGCTGGATTCTGAACATGCTAGTATGGACCGCTCAGTACACTGCTGGATTCTGAACATGCTAGTATGGACCGTTCAGTACACTGCTGCATTCTAGACATGCTAGTATGGACAGTTCAGTACACTGCTGGATTCTGAACATGCTAGTATGGACCGCTCAGTACACTGCTGGATTCAAGACATGCTAGTATGGACAGTTCAGTACACTGCTGGATTCTAGACATGCTAGTATGGACCACTCACTACACTGCTGGATTCTAGACATGCTAGTGTGGACAGTTCAGTACACTGCTGGATTCTAGACATGCTAGTATGGACCGTTCAGTACACTGCTGGATTCTGAACATGCTAGTATGGACCGCTCAGTACACTGCTGGATTCTAGACATGCTAGTATGGACCGTTCAGTACACTGCTGGATTCTAGACATGCTAGTATGGACAGCTTACTACACTGCTGGATTCTAGACATGCTAGCATGGACCGTTCAGTACACTGCTGGATTCTGAACATGCTGGTATGGACCGCTCAGTACACTGCTGGATTCTGAACATGCTAGTGTGGACAGTCCAGTACACTGCTGGATTCTGAACATGCTAGTGTGGACAGTTCAGTACACTGCTGGATTCTGAACATGCTAGTGTGGACCGCTCAGTACACTGCTGGATTCTAGACATGCTAGTATGGACAGTTCAGTACACTGCTGGATTCTGAACATGCTAGTGTGGACAGCTCAGTACACTGCTGGATTCTGAACATGCTAGTATGGACCGCTCAGTACACTGCTGGATTCTAGACATGCTAGTGTGGACCGTTCAGTACACTGCTGGATTCTGAACATGCTAGTATGGACCGTTCAGTACACTGCTGGAGTCTAGACATGCTAGTATGGACCGCTCAGTACACTGCTGGATTCTAGACATGCTAGTATGGACAGTTCAGTACACTGCTGGATTCTGAACATGCTAGTATGGACAGTTCAGTACACTGCTGGATTCTGAACATGCTAGTATGGACCGCTCAGTACACTGCTGGATTCTAGACATGCTAGTGTGGACCGCTCAGTACACTGCTGGATTCTAGACATGCTAGTATGGACAGTTCAGTACACTGCTGGATTCTGAACATGCTAGTATGGACCGTTCAGTACACAGCTGTATTCTAGACATGCTAGTATGGACAGTTCAGTACACTGCTGGATTCTGAACATGCTAGTGTGGACAGCTCAGTACACTGCTGGATTCTGAACATGCTAGTATGGACCGCTCAGTACACAGCTGGATTCTAGACATGCTAGTGTGGACCGTTCAGTACACTGCTGGATTCTGAACATGCTAGTATGGACCGTTCAGTACACTGCTGGAGTCTAGACATGCTAGTATGGACCGCTCAGTACACTGCTGGATTCTAGACATGCTAGTATGGACAGTTCAGTACACTGCTGGATTCTGAACATGCTAGTATGGACAGTTCAGTACACTGCTGGATTCTGAACATGCTAGTGTGGACCGCTCAGTACACTGCTGGATTCTATACATGCTAGTATGGACAGTTCAGTACACTGCTGGATTCTGAACATGCTAGTGTGGACCGCTCAGTACACTGCTGGATTCTGAACATGCTAGTATGGACCGTTCAGTACACTGCTGGATTCTAGACATGCTAGTATGGACCGTTCACTACACTGCTGGATTCTGAACATGCTAGTGTGGACATTGAAGCGAAGCCTTACACTAGGTTGCACCCTATTCCCCATGAAGCATTAGGCCACAGGGCTTTGGTGAAGGGTAGTGTACTACATTGAGAATAGGATTTGATTGGAGCTGTGTCCTCAGCTTCCTAGACTGAACAACTGTTTATCACTGTAGGGGAGATAATATGTTAAATATGACGTGATGTATCTATTATAATAATACTACTGTCACTGAGTACTACTGCTCTACTACTGATGATGATGTATCTATTATAATACTACTACTGTCACTGAGTACTACTGCTCTACTATCTATCTATCTATCACTCTATCACTCTATCTATATCAATTCAATTCAATTCAATTGACTTTATTGACATGGCAAGTTCATTATTGCGTACATTATCAAAGTATACATATAGAAAAAAATATATATATATTTATATATAAATAAATGGTGGGACCAACAGCCATAATAATAGTAGTACATGGGGTTACCATTAACAACAACTACACCAACAATGTTAATCAGAACAACATATATCTCTCTCTCTATCTCGCTCTCTCTCGCACTCTCACTCTCACACACTCTCTCTCATCCCTCTCTCTTTCCACCTTTTCTCTCATCTCTCTCTTTCTCTGCAGTTTGTTGACTACTAATGAAAAGTGCTTTTTGGAGTGCAGAACATGTGTTCTAACGGCCCCGTACTCTCTCTCTCTCTCTCTGTGTGTGTGTGTGTGTGTGTGTGTGTGTGTGTGTGTGTGTGTGTGTGTGTGTGTGTGTGTGTGTGTGTGTGTGTGTGTGTGTGTGTGTGTGTGTGTGTGTGTGTGTGTGTGTGTGTGTGTGTGTGTGTGTGTGTGTGTGTGTTTAGCTCTGTGTTGTGGTAAAAACTGTATTTTTATATTTCGGTCCCTCAGGAGACGAAGCTCTAATCTGGGCTGAAGAGGAGAGCACACACACACACAGACACACACACACACACAGAGACAGACAGACACAAACTGATGACACTTGCTACAAATCTGTACCCACAAGCAGTGCTGTTGGGCTGAGCAGCTAGGAGATCTAAGAGCTTTTAAGCCCTTTAGATTTCAGCAGAAAACTACAGAACAGTCCATAGTTCAAACTGTTAGACACACACACACACACACACACACACACACACACACACACACACACACACACACACACACACACACACACACACACACACACACACACACACAAAGACACAGGCGAGTATGGTCCTAAGAGTCTAATAGGAAGTGAGTTCAGCTCCTTAAAATGTCTGCAGAGAATTAGAGAGTTAGACCAGTCAGTAAAGTTCCAGAGAACTAGGGAGTCAGACCAGTCAGTAAAGTTCCAGAGAACTAGAGAGTTAGACCAGTCAGTAAAGTTCTAGATAACTAGAGAGTTAGACCAGGCAGTTAGGTTCTAGATAACTAGAGAGTTAGACCAGTCAGTAAAGTTCCAGAGAACTAGGGAGTCAGACCAGTCAGTAAAGTTCCAGAGAACTAGAGAGTTAGACCAGTCAGTAAGGGTCTAGATAACTAGAGAGTTAGACCAGTCAGTAAAGTTATAGATAACTAGAGAGTTAGACCAGGCAGTAAGGTTCTAGATAACTAGAGAGTTAGACCAGGAAGTAAGGTTTTAGATAACTAGAGAGTTAGACCAGTCAGTAAAGTTCTAGATAACTAGAGAGTTAGTCCTGTCAGTAAGGTTCTAGATAACTAGAGAGTTAGACCTGTCAGTAAGGTTCTAGATAACTAGACAGTTAGACCTGTCAGTAAGGTTCTAGATAACTAGAGAGTTAGACCAGGCAGTAAGGTTCTAGATAACTAGAGAGATAGACCTGTCAGTAAGGTTCTAGATAACTAGACAGTTAGACCTGTCAGTAAGGTTCTAGATAACTAGAGAGTTAGACCAGTCAGTAAGGTTCTAGATAACTAGAGAGTTAGACCAGTTAGTAAAGTTCTAGATAACTAGACAGTTAGACCTGTCAGTAAGGTTCTAGATAACTAGAGAGTTAGACCTGTCAGTAAGGTTCTAGATAACTAGAGAATTAGACATGTCAGTAAGGTTCTAGATAACTAGAGAGTTAGACCTGTCAGTAAGGTTCTAGATAACCAGAGAGTTAGACCAGGAAGTAAGGTTTTAGATAACTAGAGAGTTAGACCAGTCAGTAAGGTTCTAGATAACTAGAGAATTAGACATGTCAGTAAAGTTATAGATAACTAGAGAGTTAGACCAGGCAGTAAGGTTCTAGATAACTAGAGAGTTAGACCAGGAAGTAAGGTTTTAGATAACTAGAGAGTTAGACCAGTCAGTAAAGTTCTAGATAACTAGAGAGTTAGTCCTGTCAGTAAGGTTCTAGATAACTAGAGAGTTAGACCTGTCAGTAAGGTTCTAGATAACTAGACAGTTAGACCTGTCAGTAAGGTTCTAGATAACTAGAGAGTTAGACCAGGCAGTAAGGTTCTAGATAACTAGAGAGATAGACCTGTCAGTAAGGTTCTAGATAACTAGACAGTTAGACCTGTCAGTAAGGTTCTAGATAACTAGAGAGTTAGACCAGTCAGTAAGGTTCTAGATAACTAGAGAGTTAGACCAGTTAGTAAAGTTCTAGATAACTAGACAGTTAGACCTGTCAGTAAGGTTCTAGATAACTCGAGAGTTAGACCTGTCAGTAAGGTTCTAGATAACTAGAGAATTAGACATGTCAGTAAGGTTCTAGATAACTAGAGAGTTAGACCTGTCAGTAAGGTTCTAGATAACCAGAGAGTTAGACCAGTCAGTAAGGTTCTAGACAACTAGAGAGTTAGACCAGGCAGTAAGGTTCTAGATAACTAGAGAGTCAGACCAGTCAGTAAGGTTCCAGAGAACTAGAGAGTTAGAACAGTCAGTAAGGTTCTAGATAACCAGAGAGTTAGACCAGGCAGTAAGGTTTCGGAGTCAGACCAGTCAGTAAGGTTCCAGAGAACTAGAGAGTTAGAACAGTCAGTAAGGTTCTAGATAACTAGAGAGTTAGACCAGGCAGTAAGGTTCCAGAGAACTAGAGAGTTAGACCAGTCAGTAAGGTTCTAGATAACTAGAGAGTTAGACAAGTCAGTTAGGTTCTAGATAACTAGAGAGTTAGACAAGTCAGTAAGGTTCCACAGAACTAGAGAGTTAGACCAGTCAGTAAGGTTCTAGATAACTAGACAGTTTGACCAGGCAGTAAGGCTTCAGAGTTAGACCAGTCAGTAAGGTTCCAGAGAACTAGAGAGTTAGACCAGTCAGAGGGGAGAGGAGAGAGGAGAAGTGTTAAACAAATCCAAATATATTATATATTTTATATTTGCCACCCTTTGCCTTCATGACAGCTTTGCACACTCTTGGCATTCTCTCAACCAGCTTCACCTGGAATGCGTTTCTAACAGTTGCTGAGCACTTGTTGGCTGCTTTTCCTTTACTCTGCAGTCCAACTCATTCCAAACCATCTCAATTGGTTTGTGGTCGGGTGATTGTGGAGGCCAGGTCATCTGATGCTGCATTCCATTACTCTCCTTCCTGGTCAAATAGCCCTTACACAGCCTGGAGGTGTGTTGGGTCATTGTTCTGTTGAAAAACAAATGATAGTCCCACTAAGCGCAAACCAGATGTTATGGCGTATCGCAGCAGAATGCTGAGGTAGCCATGCTGGTTAAGTGTGCCTTGAATTCTAAATAAATAATTGACAGTGTGACCAGCAAGCACCCCCACACCATCACACCTCTTCCTCCATCCTTCACGATGGGAACCACACATGCAGAGATCATCTGTTCACCTACTCTATGTCTCACAAAGACACGGCGGTTGGAACCAAAAATCTCAAATTTGGACTCATCACACCAAAGGACAGATTTCCACAGGTCTATTATCCATTTTTCGTGTTACTTGGCCCAAGCAAATCTCTTCTACTTATTGGTGTCCTTTAGTAGGGGTTTCTTTGCAGCAATTTGACCATGAAGGCCTGATTCACGCAATCTCCTCTGAACAGTTGATGTTGAGATGTGTCTGTTACTTGAACTGTGAAGCATTTCTTTTGGGTTGCAATCTGAGGTACAGTTAATCTCTAATGAATGTATACTCTGCAGCAGAGGTAACTCTGGGTCTTCCTTTCCTGTGGTAGTCCTCATGAGAGCCAGTTTCATCATAGTGCTTGATGGTTTTTGCGACTGCACTTAAAGAAACTTTCTGTCACACCCTGCTCTGTTTCACCTGTCTTGTGCTTGTCTCCACCCCCCACCAGGTGTCTCCCATTTGTTCCCGTTATTCGCTGTGTATTTATAGCGGTGTCTTCTGTCTGTCTGTTGCCAATTTGTCTTGTCTTGTCAACCACGGTGTTTTTCCTTATCTCTGTTTTTCTAGTCCTCCCGGTTCTGACCCTTTGCCTGCCCTGACATTGTACCCGCTAGCCTGACCATTCAGCCTGCCCTGACCTCGAGCCTGTCTGCCGCCCTGTACCTTCTGGACTCTGACCTGGTTTATGAACTTCTGCCTGTCCTCGACCTGCCTCTTGCCTGCCCCTCGTTTTTTAATTAATATCAGAGACTAGAACCATCTGCCTCCGGTGACTGCATCTGGGTCTCGCCCTGTGTCTTTATACTTTAAAAGTTCTTGAAATGTTCCGGATTGACTGACCTTCATGTCTTAAAGTAATGATGGACTGCCATTTATCTTTACTTATTTGAGATGTTCTTGCCATCATATGGACTTGGTCTCTTACCAAATATGGCTATCTTCTGCATACCACCCCTACCTTGTCACAATACAACTGATTGGTTCAAACAGATTAAGAAGGACATAAACTCCACAAATTAACTTTTAACAAGGCACACCTGTTAATTGAAATGCATTCCAGGTGACTACCTCATAAAGCTGGTTGAGAGAATGCCAAGAGTGTGCAAAGCTGTCATTAAGGCAAAGGGTGGCTACTTTGAAGAATCCCAAATATAAAATATAAATATATATAAAACACTTTTGTGGTTACTACATGATTCCATGTGTTATTTAATAGTTTTATTATTTATTAATTATTCTACAATGTAGAAAATAGTAAAAATAAAGAAAATCCCTTGAATGAGTAGGTGTGTTCAAACGTTTGACTGCTGCAGTATATTACAATAAATTCTTCAGAATACGTTACACCTTCATCCAGAGTCTGAAAACCAGGGGTCCCAACAGGGGATTCAGGCCCCTGAATGAGATGAGTCAAACTTTGGGAGGTCTCTACATAAGACTTATTTTTTAACCATTCTCCTATTTGTTTACGATGCAATTTATACTGCTACAGTGGTAAATATTAAAATAAAAGCGTATTCCAAATTAAACAGACATCCTCACCTCTGTTTGTGTCGTGGTTTTAAAAGAAGTTTTTTCTCCATGTGGCTGCACTTGTTGTTAGTGGTGGACATTACGAGCTTTTTCGGTGAGCCGCATCGTTTGACTCTGTTCAAGGTAGAGAGCTGCATCATTTGACTCTGTTCAAGGTAGAGAGACGCATCATTTGACTCTGTTCAAGGTAGAGAGCTGCATCATTTGACTCTGTTCAAGGTAGAGAGCTGCATCATTTGACTCTGTTCAAGGTAGAGAGACGCATCATTTGACTCTGTTCAAGGTAGAGAGCTGCATCATTTGACTCTGTTCAAGGTGGAGAGCTGCATCGTTTGACTCTGTTCAAGGTGGAGAGCTGCATCATTTGACTCTGTTCAAGGTGGAGAGCTGCATCATTTGACTCTGTTCAAGGTAGAGAGCTGCATCATTTGACTCTGTTCAAGGTAGAGAGCCGCATCATTTGACTCTGTTCAAGGTGGAGAGCTGCATCATTTGACTCTGTTCAAGGTGGAGAGCTGCATCGTTTGACTCTGTTCAAGGTGGAGAGCTGCATCGTTTGACTCTGTTCAAGGTAGAGAGACGCATCATTTGACTCTGTTCAAGGTGGAGAGCTGCATCATTTGACTCTGTTCAAGGTAGAGAGCTGCATCATTTGACTCTGTTCAAGGTAGAGAGCGGCATCATTTGACTCTGTTCAAGGTGGAGAGCTGCATCATTTGACTCTGTTCAAGGTGGAGAGCTGCATCGTTTGACTCTGTTCAAGGTGGAGAGCTGCATCGTTTGACTCTGTTCAAGGTAGAGAGACGCATCATTTGACTCTGTTCAAGGTGGAGAGCTGCATCATTTGACTCTGTTCAAGGTAGAGAGCTGCATCATTTGACTCCCAAGCGGCTCTTCATTCAAAATGCTTGAAAATGGACCTACCATGACACCGCGCCCCAACCTTTTTCTTTCTCCATAAAAAGTAATTTTGTCAGCTACAAGAGTGTATGGCCAATGACATCACCGAATGGAACGTCACTTTTTTTGTGTGTTTTGTAACAGATGTCTATTTCCATTCATCAAATAGTGCCAGTGCACTATCTGGATGGTGCAATTATCTTTGGAGTGGACGAACATGTCCAAGTACAGTAGCATACTTTTGGAAGAGATTTGTTTGACAATAAGATGAAAGCATCACGACTGTGTTTTGTTCCTGCCACATTAACAGATCATAATGGTTTACTGTTAAGTGACATGTCTTTACTATTATGCTCGTAACAATAGACAAACACAGTGTGCTTAAACTAATAACACACAAATAATTGTATTTTTCTTGTCTATATTGAATACGTAATTTAAACATTCACAGTGTAGGTTGGAAAAAGTATGTGAACCCCGAGGCTAATGACTTCTCCAAAAGCTAATTGGAGTCAGGAGTCAGCTAGTCAATGAGACGAGATTGGAGATGTTGGTTAGAGCTGCCTTTCCCTATAAAAAAAACACTCACAAAATGAGTTTGTTATTCACAAGAAGCATTGCCTGATGTGAACCATGCCTCGAACAAAAGAGATCCTAGAAGACATACAGTTAAAAATGGTTTACTTGCATAAAGCTGGAAAGGATTACAAAAGTATCTCTAAAAGTCTTGATGTTCATCAGTCCACGGTAAGACAAATTGTCTATAAATGGAGAAAGTTCAGCACTGTTGCTACTCTCCCTAGGGGTGGCCATCCTGCAAAGATGACTGCAAGAGCACAGTGCAGAATGCTCAATTAGGTTTTAAGAAGAATCCTAGAGTGTCAGCTAAAGTCTTAGAGAAACCTCTGGAACATGTTATCATCTCTTTTGACGAGTCTACAATACGTAAAACACTAAACAAGAATGGTGTTCATGGGAGGACACTACGGAAGAAGCCACTGCTGGCCAAAAAAACATTTCTGCACGTCTGAAGTTCGCAAAAGTGCACCTGGATGTTCCACAGCGCTACCGGCAAAATATTGTGTGGACAGATGAAACTACAGTTGAGTTGTTTGGAAGGAACACACAACACTATGTGTGGAGAACAAAAGGTACAGCACAACAACATAAAAACCTCATCCTGTAACGGCTGTCTAAAGAAGTAGACCCAAGGCGCAGCGTGTTGAGTGTTCATATTTAATGGTAATCGAGACACTTTGAACAAAACAAGAAAATGACATCCAAACAGTTCTGTCAGGCATAACTAAACACTAAACAGAAATTAACTACCCACAAACCCCAAAGGAAAACAGGCTGCCTAAGTATGACTCCCAATCAGTGACAATGATGTACAGCTGTCCCTGATTGAGAGCCATACCAGGCCAAAACAAAGAAACACAAAGCATAGAAAAAAGGACATAGAATGCCCACCCAAATCACACCCTGACCAAACCTAAATAGAGACATAAAAAAGGCTCTCTCAGGTCAGGGCGTGACACATCCCAACTGTAAAGTATGGTGGAGGGAGCATCATGGTTTGGGGCTGCTTTGCTGCCTCAGCGCCTGGACAGCGTGCTATCATCGACAGAAAAATGAATTCCCAAGTTTATCAAGACATTTTGCAGGAAGCCAATTGAAGGTCAACAGAAGTTGGGTGATGCAACAGGACAATGACCCAAAACACAGAAGTAAATCAACAACAGAATGGATTTAACAGAAGAAAATACGACTTCTAGAGTGGCCAAGTCAGAGTCCTGATCTCAACCCGATTAAGATGCTGTGGCATGACCTTAAGAGAGCAGTTCACACCAGACATCCCAAGAATATTGATGAACTGAAACAGTTTTGTAAAGATGAATGGTCCAAAATTCCTCCTGACCGTTATGCAGGTCTGATCTGCAACTACAGAAAATGTTTGGTTGAGGTTAATGCTGCCAAAGGAGGGTCAATCAGTTATTAAATCCAAGGGTTCACATACTTTTCCCACCCTGCACTGTGAATGTTTACACAGTGTGTTCAATAAAGACATAATTATTTGTGTGTTATTAGTTTAAGCAGACTGTGTTTGTCTATTGTTGTGACCTAGATGAAGTTCAGATCATATTTTATGACCAATTTATGCAGAAAATCCAGGTATTTCCAAGGGGTTTGCCACTCTTTATGGACAATATAAAAGTACTCCAGGAAAAACAGGATAAAATAAATCAAGGGCTTTCTGGGTCACTAATCTCCTTACATCTGCAAACCAATGCTGATGACTGGTCATTGGTCAACAGTCAAGACGCGCAATTTTTTAGTTCTGGTCAAGCACAGATCAGATGTTTTTGAGTCAAGAATTTGGAGCAACACCATAGTCCTATTAGTCCTACTCTATTAGCAACACCATAGTCCTATTAGTCCTATTCTATTAGCAACACCATTGTCCTATTAGTCCTGTTCTATTAGCAATACCATAGTCCTATTCTATTAGCAACACCATAGTCCTATTAGTCCCATTCTATTAGCAACACCATAGCCCTATTAGTTCTATTCTATTAGCAACACCATAGGCCTAATAGTCCCATTCTATTAGCAACACCATAGTCCTATTATTCCCATTCTATTAGCAACACCGTAGTCCTATTAGTCCTATTCTATTAGCAACACTGTAGTCCTTATTAGTCCTATTCTATTAGCAACTCCGTAGTCCTATTAGTCCTATTCTATTAGACATTTTTACATTTTAGTCATTTAGCAGACGCTCTTATCCAGAGCGACTTACAGTAGTGAATGCATATATTTCATTTCATACATTTTTTTTTTTTTTCTGTCCTGGCCCCCCGTGGGAATCGAACCCACAACCCTGGCGTTGCAAACACCATGCTCTACCAACTGAGCTACAGGGAAGGCTGTAGCAAAACCATAGTCCTATTAGTACCCATTCTATTAGCAAAACTGTAGTCCTATTAGTCCTATTCTATTAGCAACACTGTAGTCCTATTAGTCCCATTCTATTAGCAACACAGTAGTCCTATTAGTCCTATTCTATTAGCAACACAGTAGTCCTATTAATCGTATTCTATTAGCAACACCATAGTCCTATTAGTCCTATTCTATTAGCAACACTGTAGTCCTATTAGTCCTATTCTATTAGCAACACTGTAGTCCTATTAGTCCTATTCTATTAGCAACACTGTAGTCCTATTAATCCCATTCTATTAGCAACACTGTAGTCCTATTAGTCCTATTCTATTAGCAACACAGTAGTCCTATTAATCGTATTCTATTAGCAACACCATAGTCCTATTAGTCCTATTCAGTTAGCAACACCATAGTCCTATTAGTCCTATTCTATTAGCAATACCATAGTCCTATTAGTCCTATTCTATTAGCAACACCATAGTCCTATTAGTCCCATTCTATTAGCAACACCATAGCCCTATTAGTTATATTCTATTAGCAACACCATAAGCCTATTAGTCCCATTCTATTAGCAACACCATAGTCCTATTAGTCCCATTCTATTAGCAACACTGTAGTCCTATTGGTCCTATTCTATTAGCAACACTGTAGTCCTGTTAGTCCTATTCTATTAGCAACACTGTAGTCCTATTAGTCCTATTCTATTAGCAACACCATAGTCCTATTAGTCCTATTATATTAGCAACACCATAGTCATATTAGTCCTATTCTATTAGCAACACCATAGTCCTATTAGTCCCATTATATTAGCAACACCATAGTCCTATTAGTCCTATTCAATTAGCAACACCATAGTCCTATTAGTCCTATTCTATTAGCAACACCATAGTCCTATTAGTCTTATTCAATTAGCAACACCATGGTCCTATCAGCCCTATTCTATTAGCAACATTATAGTCCTATTAGTCTTATTCAATTAGCAACACCATAGTCCTATTAGTCCTATTCTATTAGCAACACCGTAGTCCTATTAGTCCTATTTAATTAGCAACACCGTAGTCCTATTAGTCCTATTCTGTTAGCAACTCCATCGTCCTGTTAGTCCTATTATATTAGCAACACCATCGTCCTATTAGTCCTATTCTATTAGCAACACCATAGTCCTAATAGTCCTATTCTATTAGCAACACCATCGTCCTATTAGTCCTATTCTATTAGCAATACCGTAGTCCTATTAGTCCTATTCTATTAGCAACACCGTAGTCCTATTAGTCCTGTTCTATTAGCAACACCATCGTCCTATTAGTCCTATTCTATTAGCAACACCATCATCCTATTATTCCTGTTCTATTAGCAACACCGTAGTCCTATTAGTCCCATTCTATTTGCAACACCATAGTCATATTAGTCCTATTCTATTAGCAACACCATCGTCCTATTAGTCCTATTCTATTAGCAACACCATCGTCCTATTAGTCCCATTCTATTTGCAACACCTTAGTCCTATTAGTCCTTTTCTATTAGCAACACCATAGTCCTACTTTAGAAACCAGATCAAATAAGATTTAAATATAAAATACAATAGTAGACTATATGGATGATAAATTCGTCTT
Source organism: Salmo salar (assembly GCF_905237065.1). Lineage (NCBI taxonomy): Eukaryota > Metazoa > Chordata > Actinopteri > Salmoniformes > Salmonidae > Salmo > Salmo salar. The sequence goes on from NC_059453.1 coordinate 4,839,835, forward strand.
TTTCCAGTTCAGTTTCACAGACACGACCCCCTAAACCCCACTTTGAGAACCAGTCGTGAACCCCCCAAACCCCACTTTGAGAACCAGTCGCGACACCCCCAAACCCCACTTTGAGAACCAATCTCGACCTCTCAAACTCCACTTTGAGAACCAGTCGCGACCTCCC